>NC_059199.1:44560100-44752600 GCF_020615455.1 Coregonus clupeaformis
GCTTCTGAGAGGAACAAATGCTGCATAATGTCACATTTGTACACACTTTGCAGGAGCCCCCATGGTGCTACAGTAGGTGGCCTTGATAGTTTTGACACATATATGCTTGGGGTTCTCTTTTCCCCTGAGAATATGAGGCATTTTGTCACAAGAACTATTTTTTTTCCATTTCAAGGATAGGTCTATTGGGTTTCAAGTCAAATCAAATCAAACTTGATATATATTACACATTTCTTACAGAGGATGCATTTCAAAGTAAAATAAGAAAAGGTGAGACAGATATAAAAATCAATAACACACTTTCTCAATTAGGAGACATGAAAATAGTAAAAAACAAAACAAAAAAACAACAGTGGACATGAGAGACTAATGCATGAAATAAAATAAAATAAAGAAGATGTATATAATGGGATAGAATAAATAAAATAGATAGTAAAAGCTTAAGATTTTTCTTTAAAATGTCTACAGTTTCTGAGGCCCTCAGTGTCCAGTTGTGGTCAAAAGTTTTGAGAATGACACAAGTATTGGTCTTCACAAAGTTTGCTGCTTCAATGTTTTTAGATATTTTTGTCAGATGTTACTATGGTATACTGAAGTATAATTACAAGCATTCCATAAGTGTCAAAGGCTTTTATTGACAATTACATTAAGTTAATGCAAAGAGTCAATATTTGCGGTGTTGACCCTTCTTTTTCAAGACCTCTGCAATCCGCCCTGGCATGCTGTCAATTATCTTCTGGGCCACATCCTGACTGATGGCAGCCCATTCTTGCATAATCAATTCTTGGAGTTTGTCAGAATTTATGGGTTTTTGTTTGTCCACCCGCGTCTTGAGGATTGACCACAAGTTCTCAATGGGATTAAGGTCTGGGGAGTTTCCTGGCCATGGACCCAAAATTCCGATGTTTTGTTCCCCGAGCCACTTAGCTATCACTTTTGCCTTATGGCAAGGTGCTCCATCATGCTGGAAAAGGCATTGTTAATCACCAAACTGTTCTTGGATGGTTGGAAGAAGTTGCTCTCGGAGGATGTGTTGGTGCCATTCTTTATTCATGGCTGTGTTCTTAGGCAAAATTGTGAGTGAGCCCACTCCCTTGGCTGAGAAGCAACCCCGCACATGAATGGTCTCAGGATGCTTTACTGTTGGCATGACACAGGACTGATGGTAGCGCTCACCTTGTCTTCTCCGGACAAGCTTTTTTCCGGATGCCCCAAACAATCGGAAAGGGGATTCATCAGAGAAAATGACTTTACCCCAGTCCTCAGCAGTCCAATCCCTGTACCTTTTGCAGAATATCAGTTTGTCCCTGATATTTTTCCTGGAGAGAAGTGGCTTCCTCGCTGCCCTTCTTGACACCAGGCCATCCTCCAAAAGTCTTCGCCTCACTGTGCGTGCAGATGCACTCACACCTGCCTGCTGCCATTCCTGAGCAAGCTCTGCGCTGGTGGTGCCCCGGTCCCGCAGCTGAATCAACTTTAGGAGACGGTCCTGGCGCTTGCTGGACTTTCTTGGGCGCCCTGAAGCCTTCTTCACAACAATTGAACCTCTCTCTTTGAAGTTCTTGATGATCCGATAAATGGTTGATTTAGGTGCAATCTTACTAGCAGCAATATCCTTGCCTGTGAAGCCCTTTTTGTGCAAAGCAATGATGACGGCACGTGTTTTCTTGCAGGTAACCATGGTTAACAGAGGAAGAACAATGATTTTAAGCACCACCCTCCTTTTAAAGCTTCCAGTCTGTTATTCTAACTCAATCAGCATGACAGAGTGATCTCCAGCCTTGTCCTCGTCAACACTCTCACCTGTGTTAACGAGAGAATCACTGACATGATGTCGGCCGGTCCATTTGTGGCAGGGCTGAAATGCAGTGGACATTTTTTTTTGGGATTAAGTTCATTTTCATGGCAAAGAGGGACTTTGCAATTAATTGCAATTCATCTGATCACTCTTCATAACATTCTGGAGTATATGCAAATTGCCATCATAAAAATTGAGGCATCAGACTTTGTGAAAATTAATATTTGTGTCATTCTCAAAACTTTTGACCACGACTGTATACTACTGTACCCTCAAACCGCTCTGAGGTATTTAAGAATCTAGGGAAATGTCTCTGTCCCATTTTGTTGCTGCATTGTAACAGTCACACTTTCACATTTGACTGAAATCAGCCTAAGAATCCTTAGTCTGACACATTTTCCATAGTTAGATTTTGTACTGTTTGCTCTGAAACAATTTAAACCTGCACATTCAAACCAGCTCTCTCTGACGCTGTTCATCGAAAGGGTCTTACATGTACTGTACATGCCACATATAATTTAAATATCTGTTGTCCATTAGCCGCTGTAGCCGTGACCCCTGAGAGGTCAACTTCCAGCTTGTTACTGTTGTCAGGAGAGACAAGGGTAAATAGGAAGAGATACTGTGGAGAAACAGCTGTGATTTGTGATGCCTTGTGCTTTCTGGGCGTAGCATAGATGTAGTTACTACCTGTAGATAATGCTGAGGCTGGCACTGTCTATGTCCCAAATGACACCATATTTCCTACATAGTGCACTACTTTTGACCAGGTTTGACCATGGCCCATAGGGCTCTGGTCAAAAGTAGTGCACTATGTATGGAAGCTGTACTATCCACTGAACCGACATAGATACTAGAGACCAAGGCACTCTGCTTTCTCACAGCACGAGCTGCTCGGCTCAAACAGGGAATAGAGACGGGCTCAAGGTGAAGGGCGAAGCGTGTCAGAGTAGGAGTGCTGATCTAGGGTCAGATCTTCCCTGTCCATGTGATCATATTCATTAGGATCTAAAAAGATAATCTGACTCTGGATCAGCACTCCTACTCTGAGACACTTTATGAATACTGGAGGATATCTTAACCAAAAATAAGAGACTGTAACCTATTGAAGAGGAGAAAATTACCATCCTTTAATTATTGTACTGTATGATAACTAGTGGGGGCAATTCCATTGACTGATGTTAGAAACAGCAGCTTTCAATTGTATTTCCGCAATGAGGAATTCCCAGTATTAAATCAAATGGTGCAGTACCAAGTCCAACACTTGATTCTAATTTATTAGTAGTGTATTCGTAATCTATTACCAGTCTTTGTGTGGGGAAAACAATCCACATCAACCAATGGTCAATTAACAGGTTACACATAAAACACCATAATAGGCATTGCATTGTCTAATTCACTGCTATTTCCCCCTGGTGGTTTTCCAAAAGATGAGCAGTTCAAATGTTTGTCAGTAGTGTGTTTGTGTTTATGAAAGTGCAGCCTGTGGTTCAAAGTGTTAGCTGGGAGAATGAGAATGTAGTCAGTGTATTCAGGGTTTTCTGGTCTGATCTGCTCTGCAGTCGGTAGCACCTCTGTGTGCTGGGCAGCCATCTTCTAGTAGGAACACAGAGGTGTCCCAAATGGCATACTAATTCCTATATAGTGCACTACTTTCAACCAGGGCCCGTAGGCCTCTGGTCAAAAGTAGTGCACTATAAACAAAATAGGGTGCTTTTTTGGACATGTGTCATCATGCCAATGTCCTGGCATCTCCAGCCAGACCTAGTCACCATGTCAATTGGTTCTTCCCTTCTCTTACGTACATACCAGAACTGGGTTCAATACTATTTGAAATCTTTTAAAGTTCCTTGAGCGTTTGCTTTAGCCTGCCTACAGTGCCTGATGGGCGGGGTTTGCACTTTTCCGACTAATTTAATGGCTCCATTGCACCAGGCAAACTCAAGCAAGTACAGTATTTGAAGTGTTTTAAATTATATTAGTCTTTGAACCAAGGTCTGATGTGTACCCAGGCTCCTATGCTCCAATGGTTCCTACCTAATGAATAGTGGAGACAGAGGAAGTTATTATACATGGAGCTGGTGTCCCTGACACCCCCTCTGGCAGGGCGTCAGGGACAAGTGTGTTTGTGTGTGGCAGCCAGGCAATTAGACTGTGGTTGTTGTTCAGTAAATCCCTTGAATACAGCCACTAGCCTCCCTAGGAGCAAAGGATCCTGGGGTAGCTTTGCACACACACACACACACACACACACACTCACACACACACACTGACCTTTCCTCTCAATACTGACCCTCAGGGGCCTCCGTAGGGCACTAAAGACAAAGCAGTCATCCTCCTGTCCCTTCTCCAGTTTTTCGCTACATTTCATCCCTACTGTTGCCCAGGGCCTCGTCTAGCTAACCAGCAGTACAGTGTGTACTTCATCCAATACAACATTCTTTACGACTTAGGGTTGCAAAATTCTGGTAACTTTTCCAAAATTCCCAGGTTTTCCAGAATCCTGATTGGAATTTTGGGAAGGTTACCGAAATTGTCCAACCCTAGTCCTGCTAGAGTACAGTACACTACAACAGGTGATGTGGGAGGTCCAGTACTCAACAACAGGTGATGTGTGAGGTCCAGTACACTACAACAAGTGATGTGTGAGGTCCAGTACTCAACAACAGGTGATGTGGGAGGTCCAGTGCTCTACAACAGGTTATGTGTGAGGTCCAGTGCTCTACAACAGGTGATGTGTGAGGTCCAGTACTCAACAACAGGTGATGTGTGAGGTCCAGTACTCTACAACAGGTGATGTGTGAGGTCCAGTACTCCACAACAGGTTATGTGTGAGGTCCAGTACTCTACAACAGGTGATGTGTGAGGTCCAGTACTCAACAACAGGTGATGTGTGAGGTCCAGTACTCTACAACAGGGGATGTGGGAGGTCCAGTACTCTAAAACAGGTGATGTGGGAGGTCCAGTACTCTACAACAGGTGATGTGTGAGGTCCAGTACTCCACAACAGGTTATGTGTGAGGTCCAGTACTCTACAACAGGTGATGTGGGAGGTCCAGTGCTCTACAACAGGTGATGTGGGAGGTCCAGTACTCTACAACAGGTGATGTGGGAGGTCCAGTACTCTAAAACAGGTGATGTGTGAGGGACTGAAGTATATGGCACATTGTATCTGTTTTGAGAAGGTTTTTTGTTGTTGTTGATTTTGTGCGGGAGTAATTGAGAAAATTGGATTGTTAGCGGTTAGCTAGCGAGAGAGAGACTGTTTTACTGCTGTTATCAGTGTCCCTGGCCCCGGGCTGGGAGGCCTTTTGTGCAGATACATTTAAGCGCTAATCGTGTATGTCACTGTTTCTCATAGAATCTTTCACACAGGGCACCTTTCCTTCACTGGTCAGGCCGTTTGGGAAATTTTGGGCAAAGTTGGAGTATACCCACTTCTCCAGGCTCCACTACACCACTGCTGTTAAAGAATGGAAAAAATCAGGAAGTTGGGATATGATTGGTTGATCATATCGGCGGCCATTCAAACTCAGGTCAGTGTTGTATGCAGAGATAATCATGACACAGAAGAACCCCCTATAGATATCAGTGACAATCAACTAACCACACTTGGTGTCTCCTGCTGAAATCAGACACAATGATATGAAGAGAGGTCACAAACCATTCCGTCACATTGTCCACAGACACCCTATGAATCTACATTGGCTCTGTTTTACCTGCTCCCATGATCGTGGCCATGCATTTATATTTTGTGTGAATGTCACATAGGGTTTTTCACAAACGACACCCTCTTCCCTACATAGTGCACTAAATAGGAAATAGGGTGCCACTTGGGATGCAGAAATATACTGTAGATCATGTAGAAAAGCCTGACATAGGATCCTGTATTGAGTGTTAATTCTCCAGTGGTGACATTATAGTGATCTGATATTCCTTATCTGAACATTTAAAAGTCTGATATCTCCTGCAGCTTAGAGGAAATAGCCAGTCTTTAAAGCAGAACGACATCTCTGAATATCAAGCTAACACACCAAATGCTATAAATGTGTTTACCACACACAATGTAGGATTTCAATGCCACACAAAACTTATGGTGATATAATGTTCGGAACAGACTTGTTGTTTGTATTGTATTTTTGGTATGGATGCAGTGCTGGTGGCATCTGTTGATGAGCCTTTTCTGAAGCCATTGTCTGCATCCCAAATGGGAGCCCATAGGGCTTTGTTCAAAAGTACACTCTTAAAAAAAAGAAAGGTGCTTTCTACAACTTCAAAAGGTTCTTCGGCTGTCCCCATAGCAGAACCCTTGGAAGAACCCTTTTTGGTTCCAGGTAGAACCCTTTCTACAGAGGGTTCTACATGGAACCCAAAATAGTTATATCTGGAACCAAAAAGGGTTCTCCTATGGGAACAGCCAAATAACCCTTTTGGAAGCCTTTTTTTAAAGAGTGTAGTGCTCTATGTAGGGAATCCGGTGCCATTTGGAAGTTAGCCATTGTGTGTCTGTCTCCTAGATTAGCCTACAAATGAGATGCACAGTCATTCTAAAAGGTGCCGGAGCCGGACCGAGCAGCTGCCTGTCATGAACGTTAAACAAACATTTGCTGAGAGAGAGAGAGAGAGAGAGAGGGAGAGAGAGAGAGAGAGAGAGAGAGAGAGAGAGAGAGAGAGAGGAGGAGAGAGAGAGAGAGAGAGAGAGAGAGAGAGAGAGAGAGAGAGAGAGAGAGAGAGAGAGAGAGAGAGAGAGAGAGAGAGAGAGAGAGAGAGAGAGAGAGAGAGAGAGAGAGAGAGAGAGAGAGAGAGAGAGAGAGAGAGAGAGAGAGAGAGAGAGAGAGAGAGATTTCTGTATGCACCACTCTCCAAAATGCTGAGGGTAAAATTGATTCCTCGCCATTGTCGGGTCTGGCTTGTGCTCGTGTGTTTCAAAAGCTTCCATTGATCGCTGCCCATGCAATTTACACAGTCAATTAACACATTAAATGTTTACTCTGCTAAGCTGGTTTCAATGTAGAGGGACCACACAAGTCTCTTTATCTCAGTTGTAGGCACTAATGAAAAAAAGATACAACAGATTTCATCAAGGTCGATAGTACATACAGTAGGTAGCTTGCATAAGGGTTGGTGCTCATAGGATCACAACTTAGTCTACCTACTACCTCTTATTGTGTATTGAACTACCTTCCAGGCTGATCACTGAGGATCTAGGGTGAAGTTGCCTCTAAATGCTGATCTTACGTCAGTTTAGCGTTTCCCCCACTAATGGTTAAGGTTAGGATTGGGGAAGGGGCAGCAGATCCTAGCTCTGTACAGTACCTAGGGAAAACTTCACCCCGGAGCGACCTCTGAGACCTGGCTGCCCAGGGGATGTGCACGCTGTGCATGCTGTTGCACATGATGGGACATTATCTGGAATGTTCCACTGTCATGGGAGGGAATTCTAATGATGGTTTCATATGTGTTCTGGTCCCGCCCAGGCACCCACTGTGACTAATGATGTCTGACCTTTGACCGGCATCAAACACATGTCAATCAATGCTGTTGTCCAGACAACGGAATATTTATTATGTTTTAATGTTGATTGGTTCATTTCCAATGTATTCAAGGGGATTGGAGGGTGCTTTTGGCAGTAATTCCTCCTGGAACCATGTTGATTTCATACTGCACACACACACACCCTCTCTCTCTTGACCAACGCAGCCTCACCCTATTATTCATCAAACTCCAATGGCCCTCCACACCAATCAACCCTCCCCCCTCCCTCCCTCTATCCCTCCCTCCATACATCCCTACCCCTCCCCTGAGTGGACGGAAATGAAAGGATTATGAGGGAGGGAAGGGGTGGGGTGTTGTCATTAGAGATTGGACAGATGCCATATGAACGCTGCCGTCTTTCTCCAGGGACGACCGCAGAGTAATAAGCAGAAAGTCTGCCCTTGTCAGTCCTACTCTAATTACATTAAAGCCTGTGTAATTCCAGGACAGAAAATACGGAGACACCCCTGCTCCTTGTGAGGGAGTGTGTGTGGTTACGTGTGTGTGCAAAATTGAGGGCATCTGTGTATGTAGCCTGTGGAGGACTGGCAGTGTGTCTTGGTCTCTTTCTGCATGGATAACTGTGTGTGTGTGTGTGTGTGTGTGTGTGTGTGTGTGTGTGTGTGTGTGTGTGTGTGTGTGTGTGTGTATCTCATGCCTCCACAAAGAGGAGGGTAAAGGCCTCTGCATGCTTCCCATCCGAAACATATTATAATGACATTTTGTGACGTTTTTGTCAGTTTTGGACTTCGGTACGTTTTTTTTTGACTGTTTGGGCACACTAAATTTTTTCTTGAGGCAAGCCGAAGTTCAGGTGCCGAAGACTACACCCCTTCGTCCATGATTGGTCAACTGTAGGGATTCTTCAATAAAGTCTTTGTCGTCATTCAACGAAATACTGCACCAAACATTTTAGTTTGATGTCAAATTGCGTGACTAAGATCTCCTCTGCAAAAACATACAAAATAATGACATATTTCTTGCGTTATCTTAGATTAATTCTGACTATTTTGAGGAAGCGTATACTGGCCACGGCGTCTCAAAATGGACAAACCGTACTATTTTTTGTTCTAGTTTTACAAGGGAGTATTAGAGCACACTTGTTCGGTTCGCCTAGCCGCCTTCGGCTAGCCGCCAGCCGAACTGAAGCATGCTGACGCCTTAACAGGATTGTCCTGCCCTGGTCTCTCTCTCTTTTGGATCTGCCAAAAGTTTTTACAAAAATTTGAGTAAATGAACACCAACACTTGGTGTCTGCATCATTTCCTTTACGGTTCTCATTCGGGGATTGGATCAGAGCGATTCTAGATATAAAACCAAATGGATTTGCTGCCCAGACCAATCTTTACACGGTTTCAAGCTTGCCAAATACAATGACAGAATAATCTCTCACAACATTAACTGTTGTTTTTGTGCTTCTTCTTGGTGCCATTTTGAATTTTATGGTTATCAAACAGTGCAAGCGCTTTTCAGCCTGTGTGAGAGAGATAGTAGACTACTTAACTGGATCTCTGTAACTGGCACTGCTGTTGTTGTCCCATTGGGATTTTTTGACCAGCTGGCATGCAATTTTATGGCATGTCACTCTCCGCTGTCTTATTCCCTGATACAGTCTCAGAGTAGGAGTGCAGATTTAGGATCAGTTTTACATATTACATTATAATGAATCAGATTATTATTATTTATTTATTTAGATTTATTTTTTAGGGGGTGGATCAAATTTAATATTGCAAATAGATTGTGGCTTCTATCAATGTAATTGTCTGCATCATTTCCAATCCCCCATAAATCTTTTTTTATAAATATATATATTATTTAAAAAAGATACAGTTGAAGTCGGAAGTTTACATACACTTAGGTTGGAGTCATTAAAACTTGTTTTTCAACCACTCCACAAATTTCTTGTTAACAAACTATAGTTTTGGCAAGTCGATTAGGACATCTACTTTGTGCATGACACAAGTAATTTTTCCAACAATTGTTTACAGACAGATTATTTCACTTATAATTCACAGTATCACAATTCCAGTGGGTCAGAAGTTTACATACACTAGGTTGACTGTGCCTTTAAACAGCTTGGAAAATTCCAGAAAATGATGTCATGGCTTTAGAAGCTTCTGATAGGCTAATTGACATCATTTGAGTCAATTGGAGGTGTACCTGTCGATGTATTTCAAGGCCTACCTTCAAACTCAGTGCCTCTTTGCTTGACATCATGGGAAAATCAAAATAAATCAGCCAAGACCTCAGAAAAAGAATTGTAGACCTCCACATGTCTGGTTCATCCTTGGGAGCAATTTCCAAATGCCTGAAGGTACCACGTTCATCTGTACAAACAATAGTACGCAAGTATAAACACCATGGGACCACGCAGCCGTCATACCGCTCAGGAAGGAGACGCATTCTGTCTCCTAGAGATGAACGTACTTTGGTGCAAAAAGTGCAAATCAATCCCAGAACAACAGCAAAGGAACTTGTGAAGATGCTGGAGGAAACAGGTACAAAAATATCTATATCCACAGTAAAACAAGTCCTATATCGACATAACCTGAAAGGCCGCTCAGCAAGGAAGAAGCCACTGCTCCAAAACCGCCATAAAAAAGCCAGACTACGGTTTGCAACTGCACATGGGGACAAAGATCGTACTTTTTGGAGAAATGTCCTCTGGTCTGATGAAACAAAAATAGAACTGTTTGGCCATAATGACCATCGTTATGTTTGGAGGAAAAAGGGGGACGCTTGCAAGCCGAAGAACACCATCCCAACCGTGAAGCACGGGGGTGGCAGCATCATGCTGTGGGGATGCTTTGCTGCAGGAGGGACTGGTACACTTCACAAAATATGTGGATATATTGAAGCAACATCTCAAGACATCAGTCAGGAAGTTAAAGTTTGGTCGCAAATGGATCTTCCAAATGGACAATGACCCCAAGCATACTTCCAAAGTTGTGGCAAAATGGCTTAAGGACAACAAAGTCAAGGTATTGGAGTGGCCATCACAAAGCCCTGACCACAATCCTATAGAAAATTTGTGGGCAGAACTGAAAAAGCGTGTGCGAGCAAGGAGTCCAACAAACCTGACTCAGTTACACCAGCTCTGTCAGGAGCATTGGGCCAAAATTCACCCAACTTATTGTGGGAAGCTTGTGGAAGGCTACTCGAAACGTTTGACTCAAGTTAAACAATTTAAAGGCAATGCTACCAAATACTAATTGAGTGTATGTAAACTTCTGACCCACAGGGAATGTGATGAAAGAAATACAATCTGAAATGAATCATTCTCTCTACTATTATTTTGACATTTCACATTCTTAAAATAAAGTGGTGATCCTAACTGACCTAAGACAGGGAATTTTTACTAGGATTAAATGTCAGGAATTGTGAAAAACTGAGTTTAAATGTATTTGGCTAAGGTGTAGGTAAACTTCCGACTTCAACTGTATGTATTTTTAAATATATTTTCCTTCATTATTTTCCCCTAACCCTATTACCCCTCCCTTAATTGGAGTAAACTAATGGACAACAACACTTAGGCTTCTACTTCCAGCTTATACATACTATATACATTTGACACAGTATATTTTACATTAGTTATCTTTTGTTTGTTTCTAGTCCCAGCCTTCAGCGACCCTCAACCCCTCCCATGTATCTCTGAAGACCATCCATGTTTCACAAAGTTCTGAACCTATATACATTTCACGGACACAGTATATTTGACATTAGTTATAAATTAAAAATAAACATTTTTGCTAAGAGTATTATTATATTAGTGATCGATTGACTATGACTTTTCAGATCACCCAGAAGTGCTATTTGCAGAGTTAACTCCAAGTATATGTTTAAATTCTTCAGCAATTCCTGAACCTGCGACCAAAAAACAAGCTGCATATGGACAGGAACAAATCAAATGATCTAATGATTATGTCTCTTCACAGCAAAATCTGCAGTGCTGGGATGGTTGTACCCCCCATATACAGTACCAGTCAAAAGTCTGGACACACCTACTCATTCAAGGGGTTTTCTTAATTTTTACTATTTTCTACATTGTAGAATAATAGTGAAGACATCAAAACTATGAAATAACACATATGGAACCATGTAGTAACCAAAAAAGTGTTAAACAAATCAAAATATATTATTTAGCCACCCTTTATCTTGATGACAGCTTTGCACACTCTTGGCATTCTCTCAACCAGCTTCACCTGGAATGCTTTTCCAACATTCTTGAAGGGGTTCCCACATATGCTGAGCACTTGTTGGCTACTTTTCCTTCACTCTGCCGTCCGACTCATCCCAAACAATATCAATTTGGTTGAGGTCGGGGGATTGTGGAGGCCAGGTCATCTGATGCAGCACTCCATCACTCTCCTTCTTGGTAAAATAGCCCTTACACAGCCTGGAGGTGTGTTGGGTCATTGTCCTGTTGAAAAACAAATGATAGTCCCACTAAGTGCAAATCAGATGGGATGGCGTATCGCGGCAGAATGCTGTGGTAGCCATGCTGGTTAAGTGTGCCTTGAATTCTAAATAAATCACAGACAGTGTCACCAGCAAAGCACCCCCACACCATAACACCTCCTCCTACAGGCTTTATGGTGGGAACAACAAATGCGGAGATCATCCGTTCACCCACACCGCGTCTCACAAAGACATGGCAGTTGGAACCAAAAATCTGAAATTTGGAGTCCAGACCAAAGGACAAATTTCCACCGATCTAATGTCTATTGCTCGTGTTTCTTGGCCCAAGCAGGTCTCTTCTTCTTATTGGTGTCCATTAGTAGTGGTTTCTTTGCAGCAATTAGACCATGAAGGCCTGATTCACACAGTCCCCTCTGAACAGTTGATGTTGAGATGTGTCTGTTACTTGAACTCTGTGAAGCATTTATTTGGGCTGCAATTTCTGAGGCTGGGAACTCTAATGAACTTATCCTCTGCAGCAGAGGTAACTCTGGGTCTTCCGTTCCTGTGGCGGTCCTCATGAGAGCCAGTTTCATCATAGTGCTTGATGGTTTTTGCGACTTTCAAAGTTCTTGAACTTTTCCATATTGACTGACCTTCATGTCTTAAAGTAATGATGGACTGTTGTTTCTCTTTGCTTATTTGAGCTGTTCTTGCCATAATATGTACTTGGTCTTTTACCAAATAGGGCTCTCTTCTGTATACCCCCCCCACACACACACACACACCTTGTCACAACACAACTGATTGGCTCAAACGCATTAAGAAGGAAATAAATTCCACAAATCAACTTTTAAGAAGGCCCATTTAATTTTGTCTGGTTTGCCATTCCAAATAAAATGGAATATTTTTTGCTCATATAATTAAAAAATCTGGTCATTAGGTGTAGGCAGGGCCATAAGCAAATAGGTAAACTGGGATATGACATTTTTCCACAAATAGACATGTATTTTCCTTTCCATGGTAGCAAGATCTTATCTATTTTTGCTAACTTTCTATAAAAATGTATCGTAGTGAGATAATTTCTTTCTTTCGGGATATGAATACCGAGTATGTCCACATCACCGTCAGACAATTTTATTGGTAAACTACACGGTAATGTAAATGTTTTATTTTTTTGTGATCCAATACGTAATATAGTACACTTAGCATAATTTGGTTGTAATCCAGAGAGGTTTAAAAAAGTATCTAGATCCTCTATGAGGCTATGGAGGGATCCAAATTGTGGATTTAAAATAAAACATGAATCATCAGCGTACAATGACACAGCGTACAAGACCTGAATTTCTAGCCACTTGATATTATTGTTGGATCTGATTTTAATAGCTAACATTTTGATGGTCATAATAAATAGATATGCCGATAGTGGACAACTTTGTTTTACTCCTCTTGACAGTTTAATACTTTCTGAGAAGTAGCCATTATTTACTATTTTACACCTTGGGTTAACTTTAACCCATTGTATAAGAGATTCTCCAAAATTGAAATATTCCAGGCATTTATATATAAATTCCAGTCGTACTTTATCAAAAGCCTTTTTCAAAGTCAGCTATGAATAGCAGGCCTGGTTTCCCAGATTTTCCATAGTGTTCTATTGTTTCCAGTACTTGTCTTATATTATCTCCAATGTATCGTCCATGTAAAAAACCTGTCTGATTAGGATGAATAATATTCAAAAATACGTTTTTAATTCTATGCGCTGTGCATTTTGCTAGCATCTTTGCGTCACAACACTGAAGTGTAAGGGGCCTCCAATATTTTTAATGGACTGGGATCTTTATATTTACCACCTGTGTCCTGTTTCAGTAATAGTGAAATCAGAATGGTATGCCATCCAGCCATGGAGTTTTCCCGGACTTAAAGGCCTTAATTGTATCAAGAGGTTCCTCCTCTGTAATTTGGCCTTCACGTGAGTCTTTCTGTACAGCTGTTAATTTTACATTATTAATAGAAAATAAATCCTTACAATGAACTTTGGTTAGTGGAGATGGAGGAAACTGAAACGGAAACAATCAGAATCAGATTACTATGGGCAGATCAGTACTCCTACTCTGAGTCGCTTAATAAATATGGGCTCAGACCTTTGTCTGTTTGTTGCCTGTGCTGAGCGGCTGGTACCACCTCCTAGTCTGACACTGTTAGTGGTGTTAGGGAAAACAAGTCAGTAAGCCTTTATGTGCAGAGATAACACTGACAGCACTGCCTGCAGATGTACACTACACATTACCGTCTTCACACTCTGCCCCTGCACTAAGTGATTACAGTACTGTACTAGTTCACTTCCCAAAGCATGCAATGCAATCACAAAGGTGCAGCCTGGTTATAGGGATGATAATGATCATTCTCATGCTATCTGAAATGTGGTCCCTAATCTTGGTGTGCTGTGTGGAGAGAAAAGGGGATTCATCTATGTTCTGTGCTGTCATGTCAATTGTGTGTAAAAACATATGTTTTCCAGAAATCGCTAAGCACACGTACACCGCTATCAGCTCTCTGGCACCAACATGCATTAATGAGGTAATTTCTCTTCAGTTAGTCCGTCTTTTAACAGACAATATCAAAGAGCAGGCAGGCTCTGCAGCTGCTGCTGCTACAGCCTTAGTAGTGTGAGGCAGGGCCTGTGTGATGGATGATTCTGGGCCTCAGAGTGAAGGAAGTGTGTGTGTTTGTGTGTGTGTGTGTGTGTGCGTGCGTGCGTGCGGCAGGAAAGGCTGGCTAATGAACTGTTACTGTAAGGCCCGGCTTTCATTGCCGTCTGAATGGCTTCTTTATGGCAGAGGAGCACCACTTAAGGGTTGTCGGTATTATACCACACACACACCCTCTCTGGAGTGCCCCCTTCTCCTATTCCCCGGCCCCTCCGATCCGCCCCTCCCTGCGGGCTAGTAAAGGGCATTAAACCAAAGGAGATTGATAACAAACCAAGGTCCGCATGTACTGACACACACAGGGCGAAGGACCCTGGACCAGACAACATCAATGGAAGTGTGTGTGTCTGTCTGTCTCTGTCTCTGTGTGTGTCTGTCTGTCTGTCTGTCTCTGTGTGTGTGTGTGTCTATTGATTGGTACAAAGCTGCAGCAGTTAGTTGGAAGTAGAAAATAGTAGTGGTACCATGCGATGAGGAGTATATTCCCCAGATAAGTGCTGTGGAGTAGCATGTGTTCTGTGTCCCAAATGGCACCCTATTCCCTTTGTAGTGCATTACTTTTGAGAGCTTTACTCTGAAAATGTCCCCACATCGATTGGTGGTCTTGAGTCACTAATCCCAACAGCTGGGACAACAGTAGTGCTCAATGGATGTGCAGGGTTAATGTGTTACTGAAATAGCACCCTATTTCCTATACAGTGCACTACTTTTGACCAGAGCTAGTGCCTCTAACCTGCTGTCAGGGACTGGTGTTTGTGGCAGTGCATTTACAGTTAGGGCTAGTGCTAGGCTTGGACAAGCACTTTGTTGGAATACAAGCTAGTCTGATTGGGTTTCGGTGTGCCTCCAGTGGATTTTGCTAACTTTTCTCACCTTGCATCGAGTGAAAGTCTTCAAATAAGTGTGAGAGTCTTCCAATGAAACAACTAAACATTTTAAACTCTGAAATTGAGAAGTCTTTATCGCACATTAATAGAGCATTATGATATTTAAGAGACAATTTTCCATCTTTAATCCCATATTTCAGACAGTCAATCTGGCAATCGTCATTAGATGATTCTGGTTCCTTCTGTGCAAATGTTGTCTCCATCTTCCAAATGCACTCCGTCCTCTGCCAGAAAACAGATCGCCCAACTGTATAGTATTGATTTTATGACTGGAGGATGGCAGAATGCCTGAAGCTTTTTGACATTTTCTTCTCTGGATATGTCCAAGGACAAAGAATTCCACCTGTTCTGGTTTTCACTTTTTTCTTCTCTAAGCATGAAATGGATTATGGACACAATGTGTAGATAAAGCTATTTATAAACTGGGTGGTTCGAGCCCTGAATGCTGACTGGCTGAAAGCCGTGGTATATCAGTATACCACGGGTATGATAAAACATTTATTTTTACTGTTCTGATTACGTTGGTAACCAGTTTATAATAGCAATAAGGCATGTCGGGAGTTTGTGATATATGGCCAATATACCATGGCTAATGGCTGTATACAGGCACTCTGCGTTGCGTCGTGCATTAAGAACAGCCATTAGCCGTGGTATATTGGCCTTATACAATACCCCCTCGTGCCTTATTGCTTAAGTAACCATCTGGACCTGTATTTGACCACTAATTGCTTGCTCTCAAAACCTCCTCTCTCTTTTTAGAAATCACTTTTCTATTAAATGATAATGGGCTCTTGATCAAAGCAGGATTATAGTCATTTCATCACTATGTCCTGTTTTCAGTTGATTTCTTACAGTGCTAGTATATTCTCCTGTTGCCATGCCAACAGCTCTTCCATTATGGGATGTTTGATTGGCACTGAGGGATGCTTTGAGAACGAGTTCCAAGGATTGCCACTGCCACGGCGGTGACGGCCAATAGCAACCAGTTGTTATATTGCCAGCCAGCGCCTTTTATTAAAATATTTCATAATGTTTGGAACTGCAGCGGTCGAACGACAGCCTAGGGACTACTGTATGGTGAGCTATACCCGCTCTCCCCATTATTTAGAATACCATGACAAGATAGAACATGTAATAGCCTTGGTTATATCATCTGTGGTGGTGCTACACAGTGTCAGAGAGAGACAGAGTGCAGCAGGCACAATTTACAGTACCTGCAGGATGGTTAAAATGGTTGAGTGTGTTTTGGAGGGTTTCCCAAATCGCGTTGTGTCGCAGTGGCAAGAATGACCCCTCCATGTAACATTTATACTCTCCTACTCTCCAGCTGATGGTTATTGGGCTCTCGTAGGCTTCTATTGCCTCAATTGAATATGATTGATAAGTTCAATGACAGTGGGGAATAGTGTGGTGCCAGTGGTGGTGGTGGTGGTGATGGTAGTGGATGGGGGGATGGAGGCAGGGATAGAACTTAAGGATTTTGGGCACGGGCCAGCCGAGCTAGTAGGCCGCAATTTTTACTAGCCCGGGTCCAAAATCTGTGGCATGCGGTATATGAAAAGACAACATTTTACTAGCCAGTGCGCTAGTTGGGCACATTTTCTACTAGCCTGTCTGAAAAGTACTAGCCACGGGCTAGCGGGCTAGCTTGATTTCCATGGAGGGATGGTATAATGCTGATCACTGTAATTCAATATGGCGGTGTCAGTCAGTGAATGTTACTTCATTATTCCCTGTGTAGCAGATAATTTGGGGTGGGTGATATTTCTCTTCAGGCTTAATTTGGGGACTCCTTCATATCATCATCTTCATATTCCCTTCTCACTAGGGTGTCATTAAAGCCTTGTGGTAATATGGACTGTAATGGCCAGTTACAGGCTACTCAATATTGCATTAGGTTTGCCATTCTGCATGTTTCACATATTATCCCTGAGTGGGAGAAGACAGCAAGAGGGAATTTTCCACAGAATTAAATAGAACAATATGTATGTATCTCTATGGAATTTCCTACTAAAGCATCTGAAATAGAAATAGGTTGCGTCTCAAATGGCACCCTATTCCCTATGTAGTGCACTACTTTTGACCAGAGCCCTATGGGCCCTTGTCAACATTAGTGCATTATATAGGGAATAGGGTGCCATTAACTTCCCTCCACTCGTTCCCTCCTGTGACTGAGACTGAATAACAACTTCATTAGCATAACCATTAAGAGCGTAAAAGTGTATCCCCTAGAAAACCAAAAACAACAACATGGTGTAGTGTCTGAGGGTCTATGATTTTGCTGACATTTGCAAATGGTGTAATGGATGAACTCTACTCTGCTTTGCTGAAACATCTGGAAAGCATTACTACATAGGCTTCTTGGAATAGAGGACATTTGGACATATGTGGAGGCCAGGGATTGGTCTGTCAAAAAACCACCCATCTTATATTACATAGGATATAAATACCATGTTTTGAACAAAGGACAGGGAGAAATAACATATCAGAGATTTGGGTCCGGTTATTCTCCAGATATCTGCAGATGTCTGTAAATTGACGCTGGAATCCTTTGATGGAATAAACCTTTATAATCAAAGTACAGCGTCAGCGGAATTCTTATCATCACAGCATAATTAGCAACATATTGGAGACACCACAATGGCAACCGAAAAAATCTGACCTTAATCTTTGTTTTGCATTAGAATCAGATGGACCGTCTTGGTCTAAATGGAATCTCATGCTGCTATCTATTGGACGTCAGCAGTTACACGACTGGAAGGCCATTGGTCTCTATCTCAATGTGCACAACAATGAAATTGTAATGTATGCCTAATGCGCAGAAAGGGGAGTCCAATTACGGGTGAGGATATGCATGTGCTGCCCTGTTATTCATGAGGCTGGTAAAGATGCTGATTGTTTGTGATGACTGCTTAGGGAGAGCAGAGGGAAATACACACAAGCGCGCGCAGGTGAACATATGCAGACTTACAGATATAGATAATCATTTTGTTGCTGAGGGTCTTGCTGCGCCATAGGAAATGCAGATGAGTTTCATGATTTACCTAAATTCACTGAAAACCCGCATAAACACAGGGTTATATTAACAGTATTGCACTTTTCATGTAGCCTAATTTTGATCAGCTAATAGTTTAACCACCGATCAAGCAACATTATGGACTAAACGTTCAAATCCTGTTGCTGCAGGATTATTTTGCTGCGACAATACTGGTCAAATGAACACCTGTACGCACGCATGTAAGAAAGCGCACATGCACGCACGCATACCAATACCCTAAGAGCTGAATCTGAACCGAAAACCAGAACATAAGGCCCACAGAATCCCTGGGATGTAAACATGAATAATTAAAATGCCTCAACATGCTAAACAATCTCCAATGCCGACCTGTTGTGTAACATATTCTCATTGAATAAATTAACCCGGACGATATTTACCAGATCATTGCTTTTAAGATGTATGTATCAGAATTAAACATGGTCCTTTGCGGATGTTTGGAGCTGGCTGACGTCGAGTTAGTTTACATAAATATTATGTATCTATGTGCTCTCCTCTCGGTGCTGAGAGGATAACAGCCCTGCCCGGCCCCGAGAAGAGAGCAGCCCGGCGCCGAGAAGAGAACAGCCCTGCCCAGAGCCGGGCTGCTCTCCTCTCGGCGCCGGGCAGGGCTGCTCTCCTCTTGGCACCAGGCAGGGCTGCTCAGCTCGGCTCTGCTCTGTTGATTACAGATACAGTAACAGCAAAGATATTTATAACTAACCCGAGATATTTCATCTGTCTTGTTTACAGTGGGAGGTGGGCAAACCAAGCACGAGCTAGCGAGATCCTATTGGCACGTTGTAGCATGTATTTGCATATTTCCGTTAGGGAACACCTCCTCTGTGAAGTGCGCGTGTGCACAAACTCAATTCGATCTTGCACTCCTTCTAAACAATTTTTGTAAACTTTGGCAAAGTGTCAAGTCTATAAAACTTAGTGCACTGTGTTTGTAACAGATTCTAGTTTTGGGAACAGAAACATTTATTGACATCGATGAGAAAACTAGCAGAATGTCGGCCCAGTTTCACCTAGTTCCATCCTCTCCCACTACCCGTGACTGTACTTCCTCTCACTACCATATTTGGCGGTGAAGAACTTTCTAAATGGATGCTTCAGCTTTATAGCCCCCTGTGACGTGTCTGGGTTAACCCTTCTGTCTGTGGTAACAGTAAGAATCCTAAAGCATCATTGTTGTCCGGAGTGTCGGTATTGTAGGTACAGAGTGTATTCTCTAAACTGGATACACTGACCGTAGCACCTATTATATAGCCTATAGATAGGTCATCTAGGCAGTATAATACATCACAGACTATTGAGTAATTACCAGTAATGGTGTAAAATCTCAGGCTGCATTTTGACATTGTATTTTTGTTTTCTACCTAAATGCCCGGGGATCTGACAATGGTGAGTTCTCCAAGTATTTCCCCCTCTTGGCAATCACTACCACAATGGTCTGTGCTTCAAACACCTACAGTACACCGTCTTTAGCCTATTGGTTGAATATTCACCTTGTGATTGAATATTTCCACACCGGAGTTCCGACAATTCCACCAGAGAGACATAACAAGATTTATCACACAATAAAGAAACAGCCAAAGATATGGATGTAGATGCGCTATCTCTCAAATAAGGCTCGAATAATTACATCACAGCTCTCCTACAGGACTAAACAGCAGCAGCGAGATGTCTTGTCAAATGCTGTGACTCCTGCATAAAAGGGACCAGGGAGGGATAATGTTAGCACCTATTTAATTCATTTATTCAGGAGAGTAATTGAAATATTAACACAGTCGCCAGACACCAGAGAGCTGCGCAGAGCGTCCCGGCCCAGAGTCTGTTCTCCCGTGCCACTCAACACAGAGGCAGAATATTTTATTTACACACTCCTTTCCACGCTCATACCCCCCCTCTCTATCTCTGAAGGTTAACATATTCATTCACCATTTACACACTTCAAGGGATCATTATAACCCTTGTCAGAGCAGAGGGATGTCAATGATTCACATCTATAGATACACAAAGGATTTGTTTACGATCACCTTGTTTGTTCTATGTTTCCCACACGTAGCACCAGTTTACTGTAGAAACCGACCTGCTGTAATACATGTTAAATACTCAGTCAGCCCTCTAGAGAAAGGAGAGAGGAGGGGGCGTCAGGTTTAAGTTAGTGTCGTATGTTTATCGACTACTAACCTTCTACTGCAGTGGGCTAAATCAGGGTCACACAGAGTGTTTCTTGGTAGTCTTAAACAAATCTACTTTGAAACCAAAGAATACTCCTCACACACATGGTTATGGACTTTAAAAAAAGAAGACACCTGTACCATGTCAGACATAGTTGAAAGATTGAGTAGAAATGTATTACATTTTGAGTGTGCATCCCAATATTACACTTTATATACATCACAGAAGACTGAAATATAACAAAACCGTTTGACATAGAAACACCAGATTTTCTTTTTTAAAACAATGTTGATTAATTATGAAATTATGAAAAATACTATTAACATTCCACCTATGAAGCCACTAGTCATTTGACTGCAGGAAAGGGCTACTGGAGTGAGAGTTTCAATGAAAGGAGATGTGAATACAGTTCTGCTGCACACAGTACAGTCACTGGCAAATGCTTCCTGCATCAGCACACGGCTGTCACTGTCTCTGTTCTCTGTTCCAAACTTCCATGCAGGCTTGATACAGTGAGGTAAAAAAGTATTTGATCCCCTGCTGATTTTGTACGTTTGCCCACTGACAAAGAATTGATCAGTCTATAATTTTAATGGTAGGTTTATTTGAACAGTGAGAGACAGAATAACAACAACAAAATCCAGAAAAAAGCATGTAAAAAATGTTATAAATTGATTTGCATTTTAATGAGGGAAATAAGTATTTGACCCCCTCTCAATCAGAAAGATTTCTGGCTCCCAGGTGTCTTTTATACAGGTAACGAGCTGAGATTAGGAGCACACTTAAAGGGAGTGCTCCTAATCTCAGTTTGTTACCTGTATAAAAGACACCTGTCCACAGAAGCAATCAATCAATCAGATTCCAAACTCTCCACCATGGCCAAGACCAAAGAGCTCTCCAAGGATGTCAGGGACAAGATTGTAGAACTACACAAGGCTGGAATGGGCTACAAGACCATCGCCAAGCAGCTTAGTGAGAAGGTGACAACAGTTGGTGCGATTATTCGCAAATGGAAGAAACACAAAAGAACTGTCAATCTCCCTCGGCCTGGGGCTCCATGCAAGATCTCACCTCGTGGAGTCGCAATGATCATGAGAACGGTGAGGAATCAGCCCAGAACTACACGGGAGGATCTTGTCAATGATCTCAAGGCAGCTGGGACCATAGTCACCAAGAAAACAATTGGTAACACACTACGCTGTGAAGGACTGAAATCCTGCAGCGCCAGCAAGGTCCCCCTGCTCAAGAAAGCACATATACAGGGCCATCTGAAGTTTGCCAATGAACATCTGAATGATTCAAAGGAGAACTGGGTGAAAGTGTTGTGGTCAGATGAGACCAAAATCGAGTTCTTTGGCATCAACTCAACTCGCCGTGTTTGGAGGAGGAGGAATGCTGCCTATGACCCCAAGAACACCATCCCCACCGTCAAACCTAGAGGTGGAAACATTATGCTTTGGGGGTGTTTTTCTGCTAAGGGGACAGGACAACTTCACAGCATCAAAGGGACGATGGACGGGGCCATGTACCGTCAAATCTTGGGTGAGAACCTCCTTCCCTCAGCCAGGGCATTGAAAATGGGTCGTGGATGGGTATTCCAGCATGACAATGACCCAAAACACACGGCCAAGGCAACAAAGGAGTGGCTCAAGAAGAAGCACATTAAGGTCCTGGAGTGGCCTAGCCAGTCTCCAGACCTTAATCCCATAGAAAATCTGTGGAGGGAGCTGAAGGTTCGAGTTGCCAAACGTCAGCCTCGAAACCTTAATGACTTGGAGAAGATCTGCAAAGAGGAGTGGAACAAAATCCCTCCTGAGATGTGTGCAAACCTGATGGCCAACTACAAGAAACGTCTGATCTCTGTGATTGCCAACAAGGGTTTTGCCACCAAGTACTAAGTCATGTTTTGCAGAGGGGTCAAATACGTATTTCCCTCATTAAAATGCAAATCAATTTATAACATTTTTGACATGCGTTTTTCTGGATTTTTTTGTTGTTATTCTGTCTCTCACTGTTCAAATAAACCTACCATTAAAATTATAGACTGATCATGTCTTTGTCAGTGGGCAAACGTACAAAATCAGCAGGGGATCAAATACTTTTTTCCCTCACTGTATGAAACAGCGGATGCAGGCACACAGGATAGGACACATATACAGAGATTGAGGAAGGGAAGTTTGTGTCTGTGTGTGTGGGGAGGACATGACAATGTTGGCGGAGGTGGCGCAGTTGGTCGGGGCGTTTTGCAGGGAATAGTTTTCGGGGGACGTGCTCCCACTGTCACGTCTTGGTCGGCATGGCAGCCGCAGCGACAGAGGCAGCGAGGAAACCACCACCCAACGGGAGGGAGTGCTGGGTCCCTCAACCTCCTCCTCCCCCTCTCTCTCCCCCCAGGCTTTATCAAAGGGAAGAAATTAAATGCATGGAGATGGAGCTGCCTCTAGCGATCACAGTCGCAGCACTGCCTGGGCTTGGGCCTGTGCCTCTGTATGTGGGTGGGATGGAGGAAAGAATGGTAGGAGGGAGAGAGGGATGAAGGAGGTGCAAATGTCTGCAGGAGGCTGTATAGGCAATCCATTAGGCTGCATCCCAAATGGCACCATATTCCTTTCGCAGTGCAACACTTATAGGGAATATAGTGCCATGTGGGAAACAGCACCAGTCATCCATGCTCCACTCAGGGAGTTATTCAACACCACTTTTTTACAACATCCCTCACTAATTTCTCTGTCCTCTGTTATTTTCCTGCAGCTCATTCTCTCTCTCTCTCTCCCCCAGCTGTAACCTCAGGGAAATATCCTGTCATGCATCATCATTACGAGACCAAGGATGCTCTTGTTTTGCCAGGGACCCTGCTGCCGACACGTCTCCTGATTATTGTGTAACAGATTGATTAACCCCTCGAGTGGAAGCACCCTTTTAATCAAAATGTCACTTGGCTCGGCTCTACTCTCATGGGCCGAGCATCTCATTTGTAAATATTTCTCGCCGCGTGGAGCTGATCTGCGGCGTATGCCGCTGTAAACTTGTTGTAACATGATTAATTCCAGTACCACCACTGAATCAATGTAAATTTTTTATAATGTGTGTTTTAATCAATGTTAAAGCATTGTTGTTAGCGCAATGCACAGTTACTGTCAAGAAGAATATGAAAGCTTAGATATGATTTGATATGCATTTGGTATTATGACAACACCGTAAATGGCATTTACCGGTAATTAATCACATATGAATGCTTTCACATCTATTTTGTGGTATTGGGATTTGGGGGGAGGCCCTTATAGCACAACAGCTGTCAGTTGTGTTATTTGTCACACATGAATGACAATGTCAGACCTCAAACAGCCAAAAGGTAACTACATGCATCGTGATGGAAATTTACCCCCATTATTAATTTATCCTAAGACAGCGTGAATAGATTTGGATACTGTCTGGGCTTGAATAATTAATCATTTAAGTTATATTCACAGTAATTCAGTTGAAGTCTAATTGCTTATAACACAGATCTAGCCTGGGAATACAAACCAAATGCAGATCCTTTTCCCGATCTATTGCTTCATTTCACTGATTCAATTAAAACGGAACTGAATTCAGTTTGGAATCCCAGGCTACCAGGGATCCTCCCAAGAGAAACAGATCGCAACAAAACATTTTCAGAATTCTTTTTTTTCATGGTGCATTCTAAACAACTATCAGACCCCTAGGAATCTCAGCTGTTGTTGTTGTCAGAGTGTATACTGCGGGTCAGTGCCAGGAATGAAAAGAAAGAAGATGGAGAAGACGAAGAAGAAGAAGAAGAAGAAGAAGATGCATGGATTTGAATCTGCTCTCTAACTTTCTCTGAATGCAGTGATAAACGGAGGGATAGTGGAGTTAGAGGAGGTGAGTAGGGAGTCTCTATCTAATCTGCTGATTTAGCTCTTGGCCAGATTAAGGGTTTCACTTTACAAAGAGGAGCGGGAGAGCAAAATGGGGGAGCGGGGGTGACAGAGAGTTGAAGAGATGGGAAAAATAGGGAGAGAGAGAACAGGGAATGAGGATAAGAAAGGGAAAGGAGATGCGGAGAGAGAGAGAGAGAGAGAGAGAGAGAGATGATTTGCCCTGACTTAACCTGTTTTACCCTAACTGAGAGTAGTCAACTAGAACACAGTGAAGTTAGAGAAGGGGGGGTGGGGCTATGTTAATAACTGACAGCACCACTGGCGAAAGTGGATGTAAATATGTCACGCTTTCATTTAGCAACCACACAAACCCGAAGGCAGACAGAAAACCAACCCAATAAAGCCTTTCACCTCTTGATCAAACATTGGTCACTTTTTCAATCATTTTTACGTTCTTGTTGTCCTGCAGTGAGGCAAATCAAAGAACAATGACTCACTCACCCGTTACTTTAAAACAACAACATGCCACTTAAGAAATAACATCCTGTGTTTGTTGGCCTTTTATTTTGGCATCCCGGAGACCTAGAGCGATGGGTATTGTCTCTCTCATCTCATCCCTGCTTTCTTTCCCTGTTTTCTCTCTCTCTCTCTCTCTCTCTCTCTCTCTCTCTCTCTCTCTCTCTCTCTCTCTCTCTCTCTCTCTCTCTCTCTCTCTCTCTCTCTCTCTCTCTCTCTCTCTCTCTCTCTCTGTCTGTCTGTCTGTCTGTTTTTATGTCTGTATGTCTGCCTATCTCTGTCTTTCTCTCTATCTCTCTCGCTCTGTCTCTCTCTTGCTCTGTCTCTCTCTCTCTCTCTCTCTCTCTCTCTCTCTCTCTCTCTCTCTCTCTCTGTCTGTCTGTCTGTTTTTATGTCTGTATGTCTGTGTATCTCTGTCTTTCTCTCTATCTCTCTCGCTCTGTCTCTCTCTCTGTCTCTCTCTCTGTTTCTCTCCCCGGTTTCCACTCTATAAGATACATCACATCATATGCCTTTCTAGGCTTTCCCCCCCGTTGAGGTGATGTCAGAGCCAGTTGTAAAGATTCACCGTGGAGTGGGGTCACTCTGGTCAAGGCTATGTGTCACAATCGGACGGCTCTATGCATTTAGTTCACATCTGAATCACCTAACTACAGTACAGTGGGTTTATTTTTAGACCTAATTCAAGCCATGCAGTCTTCTGCCTCAGTTCCTGTGCTTCCATGCACTATACTGTACTAAACACAACAACATCTCTTTTCCTGTATCGAGGCGTCTCTCTCTCTCTCTCTCTTTCTCTCTCTCTCTCTGTCTCTCTCTCTCTCTCTCTCTCTCTCTCTCTCTCTCTCTCTCTCTCTCTCTCTCTCTCTCTCTCTCTGTCTCTCTGTCTGTCTGTCTGTCTGTGTCAATTCAATTCAATTCAAGGGGCTTTATTGGAATGGGAAACATATGTTTACATCGCCAAAGCAAGTGAAAAAAGAATAAAGACATTTCAAATGTCATATGTCTGTATATAGTGTTGTAACGATGTGCAAAATAGTTAAAGTACAAAAGGGAAAATAAATAAACATCAATATGGGTTGTATTTACAAAGGTGTTTGTTCTTCGCTGGTTGCCCTTTTCTTGTGGCAACAGGTCACAAATCTTGCTGCTGTGATTGCACACTGTGGTATTTCACTCTCTCCCTCTCTCTCTCTCTTCCTCTCTCTCTCTCTCCCACTCTCTCTCTTCCTCTCTCTCTCTCTTCCTCCCTCTATACCCTGTAGCTGTGCTGATTTCTAGCTGGGTTGTACCTGTTTCTTGTCACATAGTCTTTATTATATGCTTATTAAGTTCATGTTACATTCTGTGTTTTTTAAGAATGTATTTATATATTTTACATTGTATGCTGTTTTTTTCCTCCGTGAAATGTGCTGAATGTGCAAATGAATATGAATAATGGAAATATGTTAAGAATATGTTTTCATTTTTGCATGTTGATTTTTGGGTTGAGCTGGTGGGAGTTCTCTCACGAAACGGCCCATAGGGTCACAAAGAAGAAGTAGGCCTATAAAAAAGTGAGGTGTTCTTCCCAGGAGCCAGGTCAAAGGTTAACGCAGCTGTGTGAGTCACCACACCGTTCCATCCCAAAGACAGCCCCTGCTGTACTCTAACCTGACAGGGCTTTAGAGAGAAGCGTTAGAGCTGGGGAACGAATAAAGACAGCCAGTTCGTTGAGGCACCTGAACTAGACTACAGGGGTTATATAGGGAATATGGTGCCATTTGGTACACTGCCAGGGTATTTTCTCTGGCAGCTGAACTGTTCCCTTCCTGGTCCCCCACGCCTTGCCTTTTCTCTAAACCCAGTTCCACACCACTGGATAAAAAGACATGGGAACACAGCTGACACTATTGCAGAGGAGGGAAAGTAACTACACCCCAAGCAGCTTTTAGATTCCCCAGGCCAGGCAGTATACTGCAGGTCTTTAACATTCCATATAGTCTACCATTAATGCATCGCCTCTACCTGGCTAGATCTCACCTCCTGATTAATTAATCACTAACTGACCTTTTCTCCTCCAGGTCCTTTTGGGGCTAACCAAGGCTATGGGCTGTTTTGGTCCTTTGTGTCCCCGAAAAGAATGGTCTTTCTGCAGATTTTAGGGAAGTCTAATAAGGAGGAGTGGAGTTAGAATTGGGAATGGATGATATGCTTTGCAAACAGAACAATGTTAATGGTGCTCTGCAAAACATTTCTCCCTACCTCCCTCCCTCCCTCCCCTTTATATCCCTCCCTTCCTCTCTCTGCCCCCCTCTCTCTCTCTCTCTCTCTCTCTCTGTCTGTCTCTGTCTCTGTCTCTGTCTCTCTGTCTCTCTGTCTCTGGTCTTGATAGTTAATAGCTAATAGTTCCCAGTCTTTCCCTCTCTGCTCTGACTGTCGTCGGGGGAATTGTCCTCATTATGTTACTCTTGTGACTGTCTCAGATTGCTTTAATGTCCACCCAGATGCCCATTAGTGGACCAGCTTGCCTGTCCAAGTCTGACTCCAACACAAATCAGGGGCTACAGAGTGCAGGGACTGCTGGGGCCCGGGGCTGAGGTAAAACACAGCATTAACGTCAAACAAGAGGAAGAAATGAAATAGTCTGTAGGTAGCAGATACCTAGGATTCTAGGGGATAATTTGATTAAAGAACACGGAATCAATCCCACTGCTTAGTCTCCATTTATTACCTAGTCTCAATTGAACTGATAAACCCCCAAGTGTCCCTTGAAGGAGTGACTGTCTCAAAGCTCACGTCAGAAAGATGGGTCCCTGGGAATCTAATATCAAATCACCGCTGGCCAGTAATGAATAGCGAGAGGCAAGTTGAGGAAGGAGGCACGATCAATTGGAGTGGGCAGAGAGAGGGGAGGCAGAGAGAGAGAGATGTCCTCTGAGCTGTATGGATGATTCACACACCATGAATAAAAAGGCACAACCATAAATAATAGTGAGGCAAGAAAACAAACTAAAAGAGAGAGACAGGAATGTCCTTCTAGATCATTATGAGAAGTGTGTATTTGTGCAGACAGAGAATGATAGAGTATGAAAATGGATCACGAGAAAATGTAATGTTTAGTGTTAATATTGGTTATATTATGAATATCTACAATAATTATCATAGATAGGCTGTATCCAATTCTCCTCAGTCATATATTATACAGTACATGAGGCATCAAGTGTTCACCTCACTGTATATATATATATATATATATATATATATATATACTGTTGAGTTACAGTGTGTGAGAGAGTTCACTCAGTTTTATCATAGAATGGAAATAGACAGAAAGTAGGTACAAATGACTGAGTTACATCAGGGGATGATGATCCACATTCACTGAAATACATCTATGGTAACCACAGTTGGACGGGGCATTTTTGGAAAGAGAATAAATGTGCCTAAGAACACGACTCACACATCTCTGCCTGGACAGAGAAGTTATTTTTTAGACATGGGCTATTAGGATTCAGAGGTAAAGGTGTGTGTGTGCGTGTCGGTGTCTGGCTCTGTGTGTATAACTGTGTGTGATCTGTGAAAGAGACGATTATTATTGATCTGTGCGGTGTGTGTGTGTGTGTGTGTGTGAACACCCTGCATAAGGATGGTCATGCATGTAATTGCACTGTAACAGAGGTTGGCTGCATCGAGGCATCTGACTGTTTCTAGCTAGCCGCGAGAAGATGTGTGTTTAGAACAGGGATGTCAAACTCATTCCACAGAGGGTCCAGTGTCTGCGGATTTTCGTTTTTAGATAACCAGGTGAGGGGACTTTACAAATTAGTGACCTTAATTTGTCAATCAAGTACAAGGGAGGAGCTAAAACCCACAGACACTTGGCCCTCCATGGAATGAGTTTGACACATGGTTTAGATGAAACCAAACAATCTGAAAGAATATAAAATAATTTTGATGATTTGGTCATTTAAGATGTAGTTCTTTATGAAAAGCAGAACATTTGCTACCATGGAAACAACAATAGGACATACTTAGCTCCTCACTCTCGCGCTCGCTCTCTCTCTCGCTCTCTCACTCACTCACACTCTCACTCACTCACTTACTCGCTCACTAACTCACTCACTCACTCTCTCTCACACACACACACACACTATCCTTTTAGCAGCGAAATAATGCAAATCTGTAAATGCCATTACACGAAAAATGCTGGTTTGCAATGCACAAGAATGATTCCATTAACCCCTCAACAGGTTTCCTGTTGCCATAGCAACACGGCAGTGTGAGCGACTGGGATGTGTGATGAGCTACCCACCATTTCCTTGAATACCACCACACAAACACGGCTGAAACATAAAATTATACATTGAATCGTAAATATACACACACACACACATCAATGATGAAACAGGTTGTAAGTTGGCTCAGTAATGTGTGTTCCTCAATGACCTGCGGCATTCTTTGTTCTCTGGTAAAGAAGATGAGCTCCCAGGACTTTACTGGTACACACACACATATATATATACACAAACACACACACACACACACACGCTCGTAGAGAGAGAGAGAGAGAGAGAGAGAGAGACAGACAGACAGAGAGAGAGAGAGAGCTACATCTCCCCAGATGAGGCAATGCATGGGGAAGAAGAGGGAGAACGAGAAAAAATAAATGATTCAAAGAGACAGAGCGATGGAGAGAAAGAGATAAGAGCGATGGAGAGAAAGAGATAAGAGCGATGGAGAGAAAGAGAAAAGAGCGATGGAGAGAAAGAGATAAGAGCGATGGAGAGAAAGAGAAAAGAGCGATGGAGAGAAAGAGATAAGAGCGATGGAGAGAAAGAGATAAGAGCGATGGAGAGAAAGAGATAAGAGCGATGGAGAGAAAGGGAAAAGAGCGATGAAAGAGAAAGGGAAAAGAGCGATGGAGAGAAAGAGATAAGAGCGATGGAGAGAAAGAGAAAAGAGCGATGGAGAGAAAGGGAAAAGAGCGATGGAGAGAAAGAGATAAGAGCGATGGAGAGAAAGAGATAAGAGCGATGGAGAGAAAGAGATAAGAGCGATGGAGAGAAAGAGATAAGAGCGATGGAGAGAAAGGGAAAAGAGATAAGAGCGATGGAGAGAAAGGGAAAAGAGCGATGAAAGAGAAAGGGAAAAGAGCGATGGAGAGAAAGAGATAAGAGCGATGGAGAGAAAGGGAAAAGAGCGATGGAGAGAAAGAGATAAGAGCGATGGAGAGAAAGAGATAAGAGCGATGGAGAGAAAGAGATAAGAGCGATGGAGAGAAAGAGATAAGAGCGATGGAGAGAAAGAGATAAGAGCGATGGAGAGAAAGAGATAAGAGTGATGGAGAGAAAGAGATAAGAGCGATGGAGAGAAAGAGATAAGAGCGATGGAGAGAAAGAGATAAGAGCGATGGAGAGAAAGGGAAAAGAGATAAGAGCGATGGAGAGAAAGGGAAAAGAGCGATGAAAGAGAAAGGGAAAAGAGCGATGGAGAGAAAGAGATAAGAGCGATGGAGAGAAAGGGAAAAGAGCAATGGAGAGAAAGAGATAAGAGCGATGGAGAGAAAGAGATAAGAGCGATGGAGAGAAAGAGATAAGAGCGATGGAGAGAAAGAGATAAGAGCGATGGAGAGAAAGAGATAAGAGCGATGGAGAGAAAGAGATAAGAGTGATGGAGAGAAAGAGATAAGAGCGATGAGAGAAAGGGAAAAGAGCGATGGAGAGAAAGAGATAAGCGCGATGGAGAGAAAGGGAAAAGAGCGATGGAGAGAAAGAGATAAGAGCGATGGAGAGAAAGAGATAAGAGCGATGGAGAGAAAGAGATAAGAGCGATGGAGAGAAAGGGAAAAGAGCGATGGAGAGAAAGAGATAAGAGCGATGGAGAGAAAGAGAAAAGAGAAAAGAGCGATGGAGAGAAAGAGATAAGAGCGATGGAGAGAAAGAGAAAAGAGAAAAGAGCGATGGAGAGAAAGGGAAAATAGCGATGGAGAGAAAGGGAAAAGAGCGATGGAGAGAAAGAGATAAGAGCGATGGAGAGAAAGAGAAAAGAGAAAAGAGCGATGGAGAGAAAGAGATAAGAGCGATGGAGAGAAAGAGAAAAGAGAAAAGAGCGATGGAGAGAAAGGGAAAAGAGAAAAGAGCGATGGAGAGAAAGGGAAAAGAGCGATGGAGAGAAAGAGAAAAGAGCGATGGAGAGAAAGGGAAAAGAGCGATGTGCCAGTTCCCTGCGTTCTACCTTGAATCTGTGTGTTCCATACACCCACATCATCGCCAGTGTGATGGAACTTTTCTCCCTCCTCCTTCCCTCCCTCTCTTCTCTCCCTATTTTTCTTTCTCTCCCTCTCATTCTCCCTCTCTCCCTCTCATTCCCTCCCTCCTTCTCATTCTCTCCCTCCCTCCCTCCCTCCCTCCTTCTCATTCTCCCCCTCCCCCTCCCTCTCTCTCTCTCTCTCTCTCTCTCTCTCTCTCTCTCTCTCTCGCTCTCTCTCTCTCTCTCTCTCTCCTTCCCTCCCTCCCTCTCTCCTCCCCTGACAGTGAAAACACTGAATTATTTCCAGCTGTGCCGACTTCACGACTGCTATGAAAGGAATCAGACTCCTCACATCCATCTCCCGAGAAATCGAACTTGATAAACTACTGTGAAAAGTCAGTGTTGGTTTCAGATGACACAGACAGGAAGTAGTGTTTTCCTCTCATTTTCTGGGTGGTGAATGGTGATACAGAACTTGATATGATATAAAGATGTTGTTGTTTTTGACTGTATATATTGGTGGGTTACAGAGGAATCTTTTCAATCCACTGTAACATGTTCCAAATTAAAATGTTTACGGGATAATTCTGTGGGGAGTATATATCCTATATTGATGTCATTATGATGCTGGGTTGTATTCGTTCTATAGATTAGGCCTATGTGATGATTCAATCATACATTAGATCTATGGTACAGTGGGGGAAAAAAGTATTTAGTCAGCCACCAATTGTGCAAGTTCTCCCACTTAAAAAGATGAGAGAGGCCTGTAATTTTCATCATAGGTACACGTCAACTATGACAGACAAATTGAGAAAAAAAAATCCAGAAAATCCCATTGTAGGATTTTTAATGAATTTATTTGCAAATTATGGTGGAAAATAAGTATTTGGTCACCTACAAACAAGCAAGATTTCTGGCTCTCACAGACCTGTAACTTCTTCTTTAAGAGGCTCCTCTGTCCTCCACTCGTTACCTGTATTAATGGCACCTGTTTGAACTTGTTATCAGTATAAAAGACACCTGTCCACAACCTCAAACAGTCACACTCCAAACTCCACTATGGCCAAGACCAAAGTGCTGTCAAAGGACACCAAAAACAAAATTGTAGACCTGCACCAGGCTGGGAAGACTGAATCTGCAATAGGTAAGCAGCTTGGTTTGAATAAATCAACTGTGGGAGCAATTATTAGGAAATGGAAGACATACAAGACCACTGATAATCTCCCTCGATCTGGGGCTCCACGCAAGATCTCACCCCGTGGGGTCAAAATGATCACAAGAACGGTGAGCAAAAATCCCAGAACCACACGGGGGGACCTAGTGAATGACCTGCAGAGAGCTGGGACCAAAGTAACAAAGCCTACCATCAGTAACACACTACGCCGCCAGGGACTCAAATCCTGCAGTGCGAGACGTGTCCCCCCTGCTTAAGCCAGTACATGTCCAGGCCCGTCTGAAGTGCATTTGGATGATCCAGAAGAGGATTGGGAGAATGTCATATGGTCAGATGAAACCAACATATAACTTTTTTGGTAAAAACTCAACTCGTCATGTTTGGAGGACAAAGAATGCTGAGTTGCATCCAAAGAACACCATACCTACTGTGAAGCAAGGGGTTGGAAACATCATGCTTTGGGGCTGTTTTTTCTGCAAAGGGACCAGGACGACTGATCCGTGTAAAGGAAAGAATGAATGGGGCCATGTATCGTGAGATTTTGAGTGAAACCCTCCTTCCATCAGCAAGGGCATTGAAGATGAAACGTGGCTGGGTCTTTCAGCATGACAATGATCCCAAACACACCGCCCGGGCAACGAAGGAGTGGCTTTGTAAGAAGCATTTCAAGGTCCTGGAGTGGCCTAGCCAGTCTCCAGATCTCAACCCCATAGAAAATCTTTGGAGGGAGTTGAAAGTCTGTGTTGCCCAGCGACAGCCCCAAAACATCACTGCTCTAGAGGAGATCTGCATGGAGGAATGGGCCAAAATACCAGCAACAGTGTGTGAAAACCTTGTGAAGACTTACAGAAAACGTTTGACCTGTGTCATTGCCAACAAAGGGTATATAACAAAGTATTGAGAAACTTTTGTTATTGACCAAATACTTATTTTCCACCATCATATGCCAATAAATTCATTAAAAATCCTACAATGTGATTTTCTGGAATTTCTTTCTCATTTTGTCTGTCATAGTTGATGTGTACCTATGATGAAAATTACAGGCCTCTCTCATCTTTTTAAGTGGGAGAACTTGCACAATTGGTGGCTGACTAAATACTTTTTTCCCCCACTGTATATATTCTTCTGATACTGATTACGGTCATGTGTTTATGAATTCCATTATGTCTTTGGTTGTCCACCATGGGTAGAAAGGTCCATGACCTGGGAGTTCAGAGGGGGATCTAGAAGTTCATTTAGCCCCACAAATCTCTCCTCATCAAAGGGTTTTTACCACCACGTCCAGGCTGGGCTCCCAAGAGACAGAGGTGCTCCAGTAGTCGGATAGAAGGAAAGAAATAGGGGCCTGGGCCTTCCAATCACACTTCCACTCCGTCACTCCCAATGACTACAGTGGGGAGTGGGGAGAACAAGTATTTGATACACTGCCGATTTTGCAGGTTTTCCTACTTACAAAGCATGTAGAGGTCTGTAATTTGTATCATAGGTACACTTCAACTGTGAGAGACGGAATCTAAAAAAAAATCCAAAAATCCAGAAAATCACATTGTATGATTTTTAAGTAATTAATTTGCATTTTATTGCATGACATAAGTATTTGAGCACCTACCAACCATTAAGAATTCCGGATCTCACAGACCTGTTAGTTTTTCTTTAAGAAGCCCTCCTGTTCTCCACTCATTACCTGTATTAACTGCACCTGTTTGAACTCGTTACCTGTATAAAAGACACTTGTCCACACACTCAATCAAACACACTCCAACCTCTCCACAATGGCCAAGACCAGAGAGCTGTGTAAGGACATCAGGGATAAAATTGTTGACCTGCACAAGGCTGGGATGGGCTACAGGACAATAGGGAAGCAGCTTGGTGAGAAGGCAACAACTGTTGGTGCAATTATTCGAAAATGGAAGAAGTTCAAGATGACGGTCAATCACCCTCGGTCTGGGGCTCCATGCAAGATCTCACCTCGTGGGGCATCAATGATCATGAGGAAGGTGAGGGATCAGCCCAGAACTACATGGCAGGACCTGGTCAATGACCTGAAGAGAGCTGGGACCACAGTCTCAAAGAAAACCATTAGTAACACACTATGCCGTCATGGATTAAAATCCTGCAGCGCACGCAAGGTCCCCCTGCTCAAGCCAGTGCATGTCCAGGCCCGTCTGAAGTTTGCCAATGACCATCTGGATGATCCAGAGGAGGAATGGGAGAAGGTCATGTGGTCTGATGAGACAAAAATATAGCTTTTTGGTCTAAACTCCACTCGCCGTGCTTGGAGGAAGAAGAAGGATGAGTACAACCCCAAGAACACCATCCCAACCGTGAAGCATGGAGGTGGAAACATCATTCTTTGGGGATGCTTTTCTGCAAAGGGGACAGGACGACTGCACCATATTGAGGGGAGGATGGATGGGGCCATGTATCGCGAGATCTTGGCCAACAACCTCCTTCCCTCAGTAAGAGGATTGAAGATGGGTCGTGGCTGGGTCTTCCAGCATGACAACGACCCGAAACACACAGCCAGGGCAACTAAGGTGTGGCTCCGTAAGAAGCATCCCAAGGTCCTGGAGTGGCCTAGCCAGTCTCCAGACCTGAACCCAATAGAAAATCTTTGGAGGGAGCTGAAAGTCCGTATTGCCCAGCAACAGCCCCGAAACCTGAAGGATCTGGAGAAGGTCTGTATGGAGGAGTGGGCCAAAATCCCTGCTGCAGTGTGTGCAAACCTGGTCAAGACCTACAGAAAACGTATGATCTCTGTAATTGCAAACAAGGGTTTCTGTACCAAATATTAAGTTCTGCTTTTCTGATGTATCAAATACTTATGTCATGCAATAAAATGCAAATGAATTACTTAAAAATCATACAATGTGATTTTCTGGATTTTTGTTTTAGATTCCGTCTCTCACAGTTGAAGTGTACCTATGATAAAAATTACAGACCTCTACAAAATCGGAAAACTTGCACTACTTTGCTTTATCTTGGCCAGGTCGCAGTTGTAAATGAGAACCTGTTCTCAACTGGCTTACCTGGTTAAATAAAGGTGAAATAAAATTTTAAAAAAAAAGAAAAAAAAAAGTATCAAATACTTGTTCTCCCCACTGTATGAATGGACAAAGCCATGGATCACGTGACACCATTCATTCCTATGTGAAGACTCAATAGTGCATTGAAGCCCAGAAGGTCGGGTTAAGATGGCTTCTCATGGAGACATAACATGCGCAGTTTGAGCAACTCCTGGACGTGATGTTGCAGGCTAGCTCCCCATCCTTAACCCTTTTCTACTGTTTTTAATTGTTATCCTTCTTTTTGGCGTAGAATATTTACAGTAGTGCAGTGCCTCAGATGCAGGGAGAGCAGGCAGGCGGCGGTCCTGGAGTTAGTCGTGCGTGTTGATGCGAGGCTGATGACAGTAGTTCCTCTTCTCTGTCTATTTTATTCATTAACTGGCTGTCGTAGGGGGAGCCGCCTAGTTCTCTGCTGTAGAACTCACTCACAATTTGACGTAATATGGATGAACGTCTATTTTTGAAGCATTAATTATGTGTGGTTACAGGGTTAATTCCGCACAAACGCACGCACGCACACACACACACATACGCACGCACCCCCCGCCCTCCTCTCTCCCTCCGCTCTGCATTTTCACATATGGTGTGTCCCCTAACAAAGGCTAGCTGTTTATCTCACTTCCCATTAGTTAGTTACATCATTTAGGATAATTAATCCAGCAGCATGCATCTATACACTCCTGCCCTATATGTTCTCAGAACAAATAAATGGGTTCAACTGTAGTATGGGAAGCTGTCATTGGCATTTAATAGCATATAATTGCTGGATACGATAGTACAATACCCTTTACCATTTTGTTGAACAGAATTCAAAGGGAGAGCGCCTGTGGCGGTTTCAGTTAAGGGTTTTCTCTCTCTTCAATAAACATTCATCACCACACTACACCACACAACACTACACTACCCTACACTACACTACACTACCCTACACTACCCTACACTACACTAGACCACTACACTAAACTACCATACACTAGACTAGACCACTACACTACACTATCCTAGCCTACACAACACTACACTAAACTACACTACACTGGACCACTACTCTACCCTACCCTACACTACACCAGACCACTACACTACACTACACTAAACTACACTACGGTACACTAGACCACTACACTATACTACACTAAATTAAACTACCCTACACCACTACACTACACTACACTACACTACACTACACTACACTACACAACTACACTCCACTACACCACTACACTATACTACCCCTACTCTACTCTAAACTACACCACTTCACTACTACACTACACTACACTACACTACCCTACACTAGACTACCCTACACTACACTAGACCACTACACTACCCCACACTACACTACACTACAATACACTACCCTACCCTACACTACACTACACTACACTACCCTAGACCACTACCCTACACTACACTACACTACACTACACTACCCTACACTAGACTACCCTACACTACACTAGACCACTACACTACCCTACACTAAACTACACTACAGTACACTAGACAACTACAATACACTACCCTACACTATGCCACTACACTACACTACCCTACACTATGCCACTACACTACACTACCCTACACTACATTTCACTACACTACACCACTACATTACACTAGACAACTACAATACACTACACTACACTATTCCCATCCTGCCCTATTCTACCCTACACTGCACTACACCACTACACCACTACATTACACTAGAACACTACACTACACTACATTACACTATCCTACCCTTTCCTACCCTACACTAGACCATTACACTACCATACACTACACTACCCTAAACTACACTAGACCACTACACTACCCTTCCCTACACTACACTACAATACACTATCCTACACTAGACTACGCTGCACTACACTACCCTACACAACACTACACTACCCTACACTAGACTACCCTACACTATAGTACCCTACACTACCCAATACTACACTAAACTAAACTACACTACAGTACACTAGACCACTACACTACACTAGACTACCCTAGACCTCTACCCTACACTACATTACACTACACTATCCTACCCTACACTTCACTACACCACTACACTACACTAGACCACTACCCTACACTGCACTACCCTACACTACCTTACCCTACCCTACACTACACTACCCTACACCACACCACTAAACTACACCACTACACTACCCTGCACTAGACTAGACTACACTAGACTAGACCACTACACTAACCTATACTACACTACCCTACACCACACTACCCTAGACCACTACACTACCCTTCACTACCCTACGCTACACTACCCTAGAACACTACACTACCATACACTACACTACACCACTACACTACACTACCCTATCCTACCATACACTGCACTACACCACTACACTACACTACCCTACCGTACACTACACTACACTAGACCACTACACTACCCTACACTACATTACATCACCCCACCCTACCCTACACTACACTACCCTATACTACCCTACACTAGACCAGGACAATACACTACCCTAGACCACCACCCAACACTACATTACACAACCCTATCCTTAACTACACTACACCACTACACTACACCACTACCCTACACTACCTTACACTACACAACTACACTACCCCACTACCCTAGACCACTACCCTACACTACCCTACGCTACACTACCCTAGACCACTACACTACCCTACACTAAACCACTACACTACTTTACGCTACAGTACACTACACTACCCTACACTCTACTACACTACACTACACTACACTACACTACACTACACTAGACCACTACCCTATACTACAATACACTATTCTACACTAGACTGCCCTACACTACACTATCCTACGCTACCCTACCCTACACTAAACTACACTACAGTACTCTAGACCACTACACTACACTACACTAGACCACTACCCTACACCACATTACACCACCCTAGCCTACCCTACGCTACACTACACTACTACACTACACTACACTACACTACACCACTACACTACCCTACACTAGACTACACTAGACTACTACACTAACCTACACTATCCTACTCTACACTACACTACATTACACCACTACACTATCCTACACTACACTAGACTACCCTAGACCACTACACTACACTACCCTATCCTACCCTACACTGCACTACACCACTACACTACACTACACTACCCTACACTACACTACCCTAGACCACTACACTATCCTACACTACTACACTACACTACCCTACACTACATTACACACACTACACCACTACATTACACTAGACCACTACACTACACTACATTACACTACCCTACCCTACCTACCCTACCCTACCCTACCCTACCCTTCCCTATCCTACCCTACACTACACTACACTACACCACTACACTGTAAGGGTAGGTAACAACACATCTGCCACACTGATCCTCAACACGGGGGCCCCTCAGGGGTGCATGCTCAGTCCCCTCCTGTACTCCCTGTTCACCCATGACTGCATGGCCAAGCACGACTCCAACACCATCATTAAGTTTGCCGACGACACAACAGTGGGGAGGAGGTCAGAGACCTGGCCGTGTGGTGCCAGGATAACAACCTCTCCCTCAATGTGATCAAGACAAAGGAGATGATTGTGGACTACAGGGGAAAAAAAGAGGACTGAGCACGACCCCATTCTCATCGACGGGGCTGTAGTGCAACAGGTTGAGAGCTTCAAGTTCCTTGGTGTCCACATCACCAACAAACTATCATGGTCCAAACACACCAAGACAGTCGTGAAGAGGGCACGACAAAGCCTATTCCCCATCAGGAGACTGAAAAGATCTGGCATGGGTCCTCAGATCTTCAAAAAGTTATACAGCTGCACCATCAAGAGCATCCTGACTGGTTGCATCACCGCCTGGTATGGCAACTGCTCGGCCTCCGACCGCAAGGCACTGCAGAGGGTAGCGCGTATGGCCTAGTACATTACTGGAGCCAAGCTTCCTGCCATCCAGAACTTCTATACCAGGCGGTGTCAGAGGAATTGTCAAAGACTCCAGCCACCCTAGTCATAGACTGTTCTCTCTGCTACCGCACGGCAAGCAGTACCGGAGTGCCAAGTCTAGGTCCAAAAGGCTTCTTAACAGCTTCTACCCCCAAGCCATAAGACTCCTGAAGAGCTAATCATGGCTACCCAGACTATTTGCATTGCCCCCCCCCCCCCCCCCACCCCCTATTTTACGCTGCTGCTACTCTTGTTTATTATTACATTTACATTTACATTTTAGTCATTTAGCAGACGCTCTTATCCAGAGCGACTTACAGGAGCAATTAGGGTTAAGTGCCTTGCTCAAGGGCACATCGACAGATAGTCACTTTAACTCTACCCAAATGTACATATTACCTCAATTACCTCGACTAACCGGTGCCCCCGCACATTGACTTTGTACCGGTACCCCCCTGTGTATAGCCTCCCTACTGTTCTTTTGTTTTACTGCTGCTCTTTAATTATTTGCTATTTTAATTTTTTACTTATCAACTTTTTTTATTTTCTTAAAACTGCATTGTTGGTTAAGGGCTTGTAAGTAAGCATTTCACTGTAAGGTCTACACCTGTTGTATTCGGCACATGTGGCCAATAAAATTTGATTTGATTTACACCACTACCCTGGACTACCCTACACTACATTACCCTACCCTACACTACACTACACTACCCTACACTACCCTACTAAACTACACTAGACCACTACACTACACTACATTACACAAGCCTACCCTACCCTACACTACACCACTACCCTAGACTACCCTACACTAGACTACACTAGACAAGACCACTACACTAACCTATACTACACTACCCTACCGTTCACTACCCTAGACCACTACACTACCCTACACTACCCTACACTACAACACTAAACTACACTAGACCACTACACTACACTACACTACCCTAGACCCCTACACTACACTACACCACTACACTACACTACACTAGACCACTACACTACCCTACACTAAACTACACGAAACTACACTAGACAACTACACTACCCTACACTACCCTACACTACATTACACCACTACAGTATAGTACAGTACACTACACTAGACTAGACCACTACACTAAACTACCTTACCCTGTTCATATATTATCTATAACACAGTATGTATATTTAGTGCAAATTAAATTATGTATGATATGTTCACAAGTACAGGTACATTGATACAGAGTGATATGACTTGATATGTTCACAAGTACAGGTACATTGATACAGTGTGATATGACTTGATATGTTCACAAGTACAGGTACATTGATACAGAGTGATATGACTTGATATGTTCACAAGTACGGGTACATTGATACAGAGTGATATGACTTGATATGTTCACAAGTACGGGTACATTGATACAGAGTGATATGACTTGATATGTTCACAAGTACGGGTACATTGATACAGAGTGATATGACTTGATATGTTCACAAGTACGGGTACATTGATACAGAGTGATATGACTTGATATGTTCACAAGTACAGGTACATTGATACAGAGTGATATGACTTGATATGTTCACAAGTACGGGTACATTGATACAGAGTGATATGACTTGATATGTTCACAAGTACAGGTACATTGATACAGAGTGATATGACTTGATATGTTCACAAGTACAGGTACATTGATACAGAGTGATATGACTTGATATGTTGGCTCAGTAGATTAATCTATTATATTTTCATCTCTGCACATGACATTAGAGGGTGTGGAGAGATGGGAATCCTGAGTGTGTGTACACACACACACACACACACACACACACACACACACACACACGCTATGTATATATCTCCACAGAGAGACCCTTCCTTTGCCTGTCTGGTCTGCTGCCTGTGTGCTGCTGTCACTCACACAGTGGTGTGATCACACTAGCGCCCCTTGTGGGTGTGGATTGCTGGTACAGCCGGGGAGTGCTGTTGGATTCCTCTCTTCCTCTTCTTTTTTGTTTGATTTTGTAAATGCACACACACACACACACACACACACACACACACACACACACACACACACACACACACACACACACACACACACACACACACGCGCACACACATGCACACACACGCGCGCGCGCACACACGCACACACACACACAGACACACAGCCCCCCCCACACACACACACACAGCCACACAGCCACACAGCCACACACAGCCACTCAGCCACTCAGCCACTCAGCCACGCAGCCACACAGCCACACAGCCACTCAGCCACTCAGCCACTCAGCCACACAGCCACTCAGCCACTCAGCCACTCAGCCACTCAGCCACTCAGCCACTCAGCCACACAGCCACTCAGCCACTCAGCCACTCAGCCACTCAGCCACACAGCCACTCAGCCACTCAGCCACACAGCCACTCAGCCACATAGCCACTCAGCCACTCAGCCACTCAGCCACACAGCCACTCAGCCACTCAGCCACTCAGCAACACAGCCACTCAGCCACACAGCCACACAGCTCCAGTTCCCTCTGTGCTAAGTTAAAGGCTCTGGATCTGAGGGTCCTTCTCATATCCCCATGGTGACAAGGAGGTTGTCGACGGGCTGCTAACTGACCTGCCGTTCCTCACTGAATCCTCCATCTCTTCTGTTTTTCTGTTCATGACAAACTATGAAAACTAAGAGGTGTGGGTTTGAACCTGGGGCTCCTGCATGCAACAAGACTGTGTTAGCCCTCTGAACAGAAGCCTAGTTATTAGCTTACAAGGATACTCAGCACACGACCGTTGGCAATCATTTTAGATTTATGGGGGGATGGGATGCAGTTTCAGCTTTGGATAGGATTTCAGACCATAGATAGGACTATATTACTGTAACTCCACTGTATTATATTGTTCTGTAACATGAATCAATATCACATTATTCAAACTGTTCCATCAGTGGTTTAGCTCAACCACTGATACTGATACCATCACTCCCAATGGACGGCAACAAAGACATTTCAGTACTGAAGCATTGTTCAGTACTTCAGTGGTTGTGTCCAGATTCTCCACCCTTCTTCCAAACTAAACAATGGATTAAACAATGGTGCTTTTAAATCCATGATGGGGAGTGTACAAGTGCACACTTTGGGAGAAGGGTAGACAATCGGAACGAAGACAAGCTCAGGTTGAGAGATTTAGCTGAGGTAGGCGCGGCTGGGGCCTTGATGTCTGTCCCAGAGAGTGCCTGACTGTGATTTGCATATTTTAATCAGGCAGGCTGGCAGGCAGCTAAAGTATTAAGCCGGTGACATTAGAAATGCATCTTTGCCCCCTCTAGAGTTTAACACAAAAAATAAGAATCAATAATGTCAGTTTGATTATAAATTATTTGGGGGAGGAAATTGGAATAGCACTGAACTGAGGTAAGAACCCAACCCTCCTCCAATATGCTAGTGTGGTATAGTATCTTGCCACTGGGAATACAGTAGAAAAGTAACAGGGCTGAGGCTATATTGAATAGCATTATGAAATGGGATGTGCTTCATTGAATTTGAGCTTTTATTTGCAGGTGATGTAATCTCAACTCCCTAACCATGACTCGGCTAAAGTATTAATGTGTGTAACCAGACAACCATACCGCAATGATAGATAGCTGTGGTCATTGCTTGTAACTGGCTGCACCTGTCACTTGGTGTCACCCACAGAGGGAGTCACCATCATCTCTATGGTCACGGAGTTTGAGTTTCATATCGGATGGGGGCTATTATTGTAATCTATTCAATTATTCATTTGTGGAATGAACTCAGTAGCCTACGCAGTGAGTGCTCATAGTTAGTGTGACCCACGATGCCTGGAACACATACAATGACTTGTGAAGCATCTATGTCAGGGCTATTCAAATCTTACCCTACGAGGTGCAGACTAATGCTGATTGTCTGTTCTACCTGATCATTAATTGTATCCACCTGCTGTCCCAGGTCTAAATCAGTCCCTGATGAAAGGGGAAGATTGAAAAAAAAACCAGTGGAACTGGCTTCCAGATTTGAATTTGAGGAATCTATGTAGTGCTTATGAAGTTGTTATGAATGACCCTTTTTAAATTGTTAGTGGGACCCAAGTGGAACACAAAAGTGTGACATTGATTGCTTTATCAAAGCATTAGCTGTGACATCCCAACAAACACCCGAGGTAGACTAGAAACACACATTTACATGATTAAAATGATTAAAGTGCAAAACAGTTAATTCAGGGACTTACTGTATGGTCAATAGTGGACTAATTTCAGACCCACTGACACAATTAGACCCACTGCACCATTTCTTGATTGCTAGGTCATGGCCTTCATGTCTATCAAAGCTTACCCTACCTGTCATCTCTCTGCAATTTCCTATTCAAACAATCAGACATTCCAGTTAGGGCTGGGCGATATGGCTTACAAATCATATCTCTATTTTTTTCACATTTATGGATGATTCACAATATGTATCTCGATTAAAAAATATGTTTTTCTCTAAATAAGCTTTGCTGTACAACTAAAGGTCAAATACACTGCATTTCAAACAGTCAGCAATAATCTAATGAATTCAGGGTTTGTGAAATTATACCTAGGCTAAATATAATATATAAATTAACACAGGTCTCATAATCTCTCAAGCACAAGCTCACGTGCTAGTGAGTAGCCAGCTAATCTTTATATTTCAAGTTTAGCCAACTTGGATCTATTTGCTAGCTAACAAGGCAGAACAGTTGCATTGTTATAAAGACACCCTTCTATCCATCTCCAACTGTTTTAACAGCATGCTAGCCTGTCCACTTGGTTCAGATGTTGAAATCAAGTGGCCTACCTTATTTCTCAGAATGAGAACGAGTTGCCAATTCCTACTAAATAATTGTGTTTTATGCTTATTGCACATTTATAAAACACAGACTAGACAGCTAGTATAACGGTCTTTGGCCAAAATGCTGCTAGCAGTATATGGTACCACAATGCCGTGCACGACAAACTGTGCATTAATTTTCAAGAATGTTTATTGATACTCTTTAGTAGTGTCTGCTCTGCATGCAATTTGAGTATTGGGGCATAAAAAGGGTATCGTTAGAAAAGGTTAACTTCTCCTCTATTACAGTAAAATAATGTCTCAATGTGTTTCGATGTCCATATGACCGATTCTGTTGGACCAAACCTCAAATGCAAATAGCAAGTTGAAACCGCTTGTCAGAGAGGAAGAAGTGATCTCTCATCTTTGTTGTGTGAGTGGCATGGGGAGGGGATTGGTGTGCATGTTTAAACAGAGAGGAAGAGGCGAAGTGAGAGGTTTCACTCTCGCCAAAATATGTCCAAAATAAGCCCAATGAGTTTCTATGGGCTTATTTTTTACTTAAGCTTGTCGCCTGCCTTCTCGCCTTTGGGACAACGACTCCCGTTGTTAGGATGGAAACATGAGCATCTCGTCATTATATACAGATCTCTGGTGTAAATGGGAAGGTGAACACAGCACAGAAGGAGACGAGACCAAAAAGACAACATGATAACAAGCGGACATAAATGCTCATAAAAACAAACAAAACTAAAAACGTGATTCTTGCGATTAATCAAATGAATTCGATATATCGCCCATCCCTAATTCCAGTGTCTTTGTAGATACCATCATACTCTCCTACCTGACTGGGGAAGCAACAATGAATCTATTTTCTTACTCTATCTATTGCTTCCCTCCACTATAACATCATGTACTGTACCTTTGTAGTTCGCCAAATGGATTTTTGCATGTTATTACTTAATACGATTAAGAGCTCCAAAATATTACACTAAAAGACAGGCATGAATGTAGTTACCAGTGCACACAGGAAGCCATTTTCTATGACATATGTTTACATACGTACAGCATCACAATAGCCACAGTGTAAAGGGTTAGAAGAACTAAACCCATACTTTAACCAGCCCAACATGCAGTATGTAGAAGGGGGAATATGCAGTGGATTTATGCATTTTTTATGCAGTACTGGGAGGAGTTGCTCTGAAAGGCTTCAGTGGCCTACTTAAGGCTGCCTTGGAATTCTAACGACTCTAGATGCAACAAAGAAACAGTATACTGTGTGAATTAAACATGTGGGTTACACAAAGATGGCGATGGGATGATGCAAAAACCTCAGCTCTACAGCACCAGCCATTTTGTTTTTAGTTTAAAGAGAGACAAAGTTGGGAAGGAAAAAAGTATTTGCTAGGCTACTTCTTCCATCCTTAGCCTTTCATTTTTGTCTCAGTGTCTGGATAGCTAGCCCGAACGCAGACGTTGGCTTCTTGTGTAATGAGTCGTCTTATTTTTAGGCCCTGGTTTTATTTAAAAGCTTTTCTGATGAACTGCCTCATGACACCCTGCTTCACAATTCCACCAACGCTTCTCGACGAGATTCCATCAGCCAGACACAGTCTGCAAATACACTCTCAGACAGACTGGTAGCCACTGCTCTCCCTCCTCTCCTCTCCTCTTTTAAGGAAAATGTGTTTCTATTTGCAGGATTGCTCGCTCTTGTACACAAATTAATTTACCTTTGCAGTCAAAATTGTAAATCTAGTAGCTCTCTCTCTCTCTCTCTCTCTCTCGCTCTCTCTCTCTTTCTTTCTCTCGTTCTCTCTCGGTCTCTGTCTTTTTCTCTCTCTGTCTTTCTCTCTTGTTGTCTCTCTCTCTGTCTCTCTCTGTCTCTCTCGCTGTCTCTCTCTCTCTCTCTCTCTCTCTCTCTCTCTCTCTCTCTCTCTCTCTCTCTCTCTCTCTATCTATCTCTCTCTCTCTCTCTCTCTCTTTCTCACTGTGTCTCTCCAGTAGCTATGGCAACATGGTGTCAGACGTCAGTTCCTCAAACGAGAGAGTATTGTCCAATCGCCTGGTGCCCCAGCCGCCATATTCTACCAATCCCATCCCTCCATCCCTCCTAGGTGCAGATTAGGAGAGAGAAAAGTCACACATCTCTTGGGGTCACACATTCTCTTGAATATCTTAGGCTACGGCACTAGAGCCCACAAGTAATTCATATGATACTGTGGTTATTCAGTCATGAAAAGGCAACCTATATATTACAGTGCACTATGGGGCAATGGGCGCTTCTCAAAAGTAGTGCACTATAGGGCATTTTTGCCCTCAGAAAAGCCTCAATTTGTCGGGGCATGGACTCTACAAGGTGTCGAAAGCGTTCCACAGGGATGCTGGCCCATGTTGACTCCAGTGCTTCTGACAGTTGTGTCAAGTTGGCTGGATGTCTTTTGGGTGGTGGGCCATTCTTGATACACACAGGAAACTGTTGAGCGTGAAAAACCCAGCAGCGTTGCAGTTCTTGACACAAACCGGTGCATCTGGAACCTACTACCATACCCCCTTCAAAGGCACTTAAATATTTTTACTTGCCCATTCACCCTCCGAATGGCACACAAGGCTTAAAAATCATTCTTTAACCTGTCTCCTCGCTTTCATCTACACTGATTGAAGTGGATTTAACAAGTGACATCAATAAGGGATCATAGCTTTCACATGGATTCACCTGGTCAGTCTATGTCATGGAAAGAGCAGGTGTCCTTAATGTTTTGTACACTCAGTGTATATATATATATATATATATATATATATATATATACAGTACCAGTCAAAAGGGTTTTTCTTTATTTTTTTACTATTTTATACATTGTAGAATAATAGTGAAGACATCAAAACTATGAAATAACATATAAATTGTTAAACAAATCAAAATATATTTTATATTTGAGATTCTTCAATTTTTTTATATATTTTTTAATTTAACCTTTATTTAACTAGGCAAGTCAGTTAAGAACAAATTATTATTTACAATGACGGCCTACACCGGCCAAACCCGGACGACGCTGGGCCTATTGTGTGCCGCCCTATGGGACTCCCGATCACGGCCGGTTGTGATACAGCCTGGAATCGAACCAGGGGGTCTATAGTGACGCCTCAAGCACTGACATGCAGTGCCTTAGACCGCTGCGCCACCCTTTGCCTTGATGACAGCTTTGCACACTCTTGGCATTCTCTCAACCAGCTTCATGAGGTAGTCACCTGGAATGCATTTTAATTAAAAGGTGTGCCTTCTTAAAAGTTAATTTGTGGAATTTATTTCCGTCTTAACGCGTTTGAGCCAATCAGTTGTGTTGTGATAAGGTAGGGGGAGTATACAGAAGATAGCCCTATTTGGTAGAAGACCAAGTCCATATTATGGCAAGAACAGCTCAATAAGCAAAGAGAAATGACAGTCCATCATTACTTTAAGACATGAAGGTCAGTCAATACGTTAAATGTCAAGAACTTTGAAAGTTTCTTCTAAGTGCAGTCGCAAAAACCATGAAGCGCTATGATGAAACTGGCTCTCATGAGGACCGCCACAGGAATGGAATACCCAGAGTTACCTCTGCTGCAGAGGATAAGTTCATTAGAGTTACCAGCCTCAGAAATTGCAGCCCAAATAAATGCTTCACAGAGTTCAAGTAACAGATACATCTCAACATCAACTGTTCAGAAGGGACTGTGTGAATCAGACCTTCATGGTCAAATTGCTGCAAAGAATCCACTACTAAAGGACACCAATAAGAAGAAGAGACCTGCTTGGGCCAAGAAAAATGAGCAATGGACATTAGACCGGTGGAAGTTTGTCCTTTGGTCTGCCTTGAATTCTAAATAAATCACAGACAGTGTCACCAGCAAAGCACCCCCACACCATAACACCTCCTCCTCCATGCTTTACGGTGGGAAATACACATGCGGAGATCATCCGTTCACCCACACTGCGTCTCACAAAGACACGGCGGTTGGAACAAAAAATCTCAAATTTCCACTGGTCTAATCTTCATTGCTCGTGTTTCTTGGCCCAAGCAAGTCTAATCTTCTTATTGGTGTCCTTTGGTAGTGGTTTCTTTGCAGCAATTCGAACATGAAGGCCTGATTCACACAGAAGCATTTATTTGGTCTGCAATTTCTGAGGCTGGTAACTCTAATGAACTTATCCTCTGCATCAGAGGTAACTCTGGGTCTTCCATTCCTGTGGCGGTCCTCATGAGAGCCAGTTTCATCATATAGCTTGATGCGACTGCACTTGAAGAAACTTTCAAAGTTCTTGGAATGTTCCCTATTGACTGACCTTCATGTCTTAAAGTAATGATGGACTGTCATTTCTCTTTGCTTATTTGAGCTGTTCTTGCCATAATATGGACTTGGTCTTTTACCAAATAGTGCTATCTTCTGTATACCCCCCCTACCTTGTCACAACACAACTGATTGGCTCAAACGCATTAAGAAGGAAATAAATTCCACAAATTAACTTTTAAGAAGGCACACCTGTTAATTGAAATGAAGAATGCCAATAGTGTGCAAAGCTGTCATCAAGGCAAAGGGTGGCTATTTGAAGAATCTCAAATATAAAATATATTTTGATTTTTTTTAACAATTTTTTTGTTACTACATGATTCTATATGTGTTATAGCATAGTTTTGATGTCTTCACTATTATTCTACAATGTAGAAAATAGTAAAAATTAAGAAAAACCCTTCAATGAGTAAGTGTGTCCAAACCTTTGACTAGTAGTGTGATATATATATATATATATATATATATATATATATATATATATATATATATATACAGTGGGGAAAAAAAGTATTTAGTCAGCCACCAATTGTGCAAGTTCTCCCACTTAAAAAGATGAGAGAGGCCTGTAATTTTCATCATAGGTACACGTCAACTATGACAGATAAATTGAGGAAAAAAAATCCAGAAAATCACATTGTAGGATTTTTAATGAATTTATTAAAAATAAGTATTTGGTCACCTACAAACAAGCAAGATTTCTGGCTCTCAGAGACCTGTAACTTCTTCTTTAAGAGGCTCCTCTGTCCTCCGCTCGTTACCTGTATTAATGGCACCTGTTTGAACTTGTTATCAGTATAAAAGACACCTGTCCACAACCTCAAACAGTCACACTCCAAACTCCACTATGGCCAAGACCAAAGAGCTGTCATAGGACACCAGAAACAAAATTGTAGACCTGCACCAGGCTGGGAAGACTGAATCCGCAATAGGTAAGCAGCTTGGTTTGAAGAAATCAACTGTGGGAGCAAATATTGGGAAATGGAAGACATACAAGACCACTGATAATCTCCCTCGATCTGGGGCTCCATGCAAGATCTCACCCCTTGGGGTCAAAATGATCACAAGAACGGTGAGCAAAAATCCCAGAACCACACGGGGGGACCTAGTGAATGACCTGCAGAGAGCTGGGACCAAAGTAACAAAGCCTACCATCAGTAACACACTACGCCGCCAGGGACTCAAATCCTGCAGTGCCAGACGTGTCCCCCTGCTTAAGCCAGTACATGTCCAGGCCCGTCTGAAGTTTGCTAGAGTGCATTTGGATGATCCAGAAGAGGATTGGGAGAATGTCATATGGTCAGATGAAACCAAAATAGAACTTTTTGGTAAAAACTCAACTCGTCGTGTTTGGAGGACAAAGAATGCTGAGTTTTATCCAAAGAACACCATACCTACGGTGAAGCATGGGGGTGGAAACATCATGCTTTGGAGCTGTTTTTCTGCAAAGGGACCAGGACGACTGATCCGTGTAAAGGAAATAATGAATGGGGCCATGTATCGTGAGATTTTGAGTGAAAACCTCCTTCCATCAGCAAGGGCATTGAAGATGAAACGTGGCTGGGTCTTTCAGCATGACAATGATCCCAAACACACCGCCCGGGCAACGAAGGAGTGGCTTCGGAAGAAGCATTTCAAGGTCCTGGAGTGGCCTAGCCAGTCTCCAGATCTCAACCCCATAGAAAATCTTTGGAGGGAGTTGAAAGTCCGTGTTGCCCAGCGACAGCCCCAAAACATCACTGCTCTAGAGGAGATCTGCATGGAGGAATGGGCCAAAATACCAGCAACAGTGTGTGAAAACCTTGTGAAGACTTACAGAAAACGTTTGACCTGTGTCATTGCCAACAAAGGGTATATAACAAAGTATTGAGAAACTTTTGTTATTGACCAAATACTTATTTTCCACCATAATTTGCAAATAAATTCATAAAAAATCCTACAATGTGATTTTCTGGATTTTTTTCCCTCATTTTGTCTGTCATAGTTGACGTGTACCTATGATGAAAATTACAGGCCTCTCTCATCTTTTTAAGTGGGAGAACTTGCACAATTGGTGGCTGACTAAATACTTGTTCCCCCCACTGTATATATATATATATAATATATATATATATATATATATATATATATATGTTATACTTATACATTTTTTAGTTGACCAAATTAGGTATTGTGTAAGGCGAGTCAGAGTCGGCCACCTGGTTGGTAGCAGCTTGTGGTACATTTCGCTCTTTGAGTGATTGATGATTGTATGGTTGGTCATTGTTAGCTTCCCCACTCTGGTTTATATACGCGGCTAGATGGTTGATGAATCTGTGTCCCTATTGGTGGTATTGTGCCTGCTCACAATCAATGTGGAGCAGCCACACTCCAAAGCCCTCCATATAAAAAGGCCCTCCATCATGGAGAATCACAATGCTTCTGCATAATGTTCTCTCTCCACAACTGTTCTCTCTCTCTTTTATGTGGTTGTGTTTGGCCAGAATAGATTTCCGCTAGGCTACATGTCAGAATCTCATACTGTTGCACTATGGAGGAGGTTTACCTTTAAACTAGCTAGCTAACTCGGGCACATTTATGTTAATGTGGAAACTGAAATGTTGATTAATGTGCAATGTCCCTCTGAACTACATTTGATCAAAACATGAACAGTTATATGATTAATCAACAAATACAATAAATTATATTACAAAGACTATGATCCGAATATAAGACATTGTCTTAGAGAAATTGAGAGCTACAGTTCAATGGAGAAGACTGATGAACCAGTAGAGGCAGAAAAAGGAGAGAAGAGAGTAGAGGAGACAGGAGAGAGAGGAGAGGATAAAGGAGAGAGGAGATGATATAGCAGAGGGAGGAGAGAGAGGAGAGTAGAGGATATAACAGAGAGAGTAGAGGAGAGGTATAGCAGAAAGAGGAGAGGAGAGGATATAGCAGTGAGAGGAGAGTGAGGAGAGAGGAGAGAGGATATAGAAGAGAGAGAGGAGAGGATATAACAGAGAGAGGAGAGGAGAGGGTATAGCAGCGAGAGGAGAGAGAGGAGAGAGGATATAGAAGAGAGAGGAGAGGAGAGAAGAGAAGTGGAAAGGATACAGCAGAGACAGGAGAGGATATAACAGGAGAGGAGCGGAGAGAGTAGAGAGAGGAGAGAAGAGAACAGTAGAGGATATAGCAGAGAGAGGAGACGAGAGGAGAAGATGTAACAGCAGAGAAGAGGATATAACAGGAGAGGTGAGGAGAGGAGAGTATATACCAGTAGAGGCAGAAAGAGGAGAGATGAGAGTAGAGGAGACAGGAGAGAGAGGAGAGGATATAACAGATAGAGGAAAAGAGAGGATATAACAGAGAGAGGAGAGGATATAGCAGAGAGAGGAGAGGATATAGCAGAGAGAGGAGAGGAGAGGATATAGCAGAGAGAGGCGAGGAGACAGGAGAGAGAGGAGAGGAGAGAGAGGGGATGATATAACAGAGAGAGTAGAGCGAAAGAGAGGAGAGAGAAGAGAGGATATAGAATAGAAAGAGTAGAGGAGAGGATATAGCAGAGAGAGGAGAGGAGAGAGGAGAGAGAGGTGAGGATATTAACAGAGAGAGGAGAGGAGAAGATATAGAAGAGAGAGGAGAGCGAAAGAGAGGAGAGAGCGAAAGAGAGGATATAGCAGGGAGAGGAGAGGATATAGCAGGGAGAGGAGAGGATATAACAGGGAGAGGAGAGGATATAGCAGAGAGAGGAGATGATATAGCAGGGAGAGGAGAGGATATAACAGGGAGAGGAGAGGATATAACAGGGAGAGAAGAGAGGATAGAGAGGAGAGGAGATAGCAGAGAGAGGAGAGGAGATGAGAGGAGAGGATATAGCAGAAAGAGGAGACGAGAGGAGAGGATGTTACAGGGGAGGAGAGGATATAACAGGAGAGGAGAGTATATAACGAGAGGAGAGGAGAGGATATACCAGTAGAGACAGATAGAGGAGAGGATATAGCAGAGAGAGGAGAGGATATAGCAGAGAGAGGAGAGGATATAGCAGAGAGAGGAGAGGAGAGGACAGAACAGAGAGAGGAGAGGAGATAGGAGAGAGAGGAGAGGAGATGATATATAAGAGAGAGGAGAGGAGGGGAGAGCAGCGAGAGGAGAGGTTATAGCAGAGAGAGGAGAAAGAGAGGAGAGGATATTAACAGAGAGAGGAGAGGAGAGAGGAGAGGATATAACAAGAGATGAGAACATATAACAGAGAGAGGAGAGGATATAGCAGAGAGAGGAGAGGATATAGCAGAGAGAGGAGAGGAGAGAGGAGAGGATATAGCAGAGAGAGGAGAGGATATAGCAGAGAGAGGCGAGGAGAGAGGAGAGGATATAGCAGAGAGAGGAGAGGAGTGAGGAGAGGATATAGCAGAGAGAGGAGAGGATATAGCAGAGAGAGGAGAGGATATAGCAGAGAGCGGCGAGGAGAGAGGAGAGGATATAACAGAGAGGGGAGAGGATATTACAGAGAGTAGACGAGAGGAGAGGATGTAACAGCGAGAAGAGGATAGAACGAGATGAGAACATAAAACAGAGAGAGGAGAAGAGGAGAGGATATACAGTGGGGGAAAAAAGTATTTAGTCAGCCACCAATTGTGCAAGTTCTCCCACTTAAAAAGATGAGAGAGGCCTGTAATTTTCATCATAGGTACACGTCAACTATGACAGACAAATTGAGAGAAACATTTTCCAGAAAATCACATTGTAGGATTTTTAATGAATTTATTTGCAAATTATGGTGGAAAATAAGTATTTGGTCACCTACAAACAAGCAAGATTTCTGGCTCTCACAGACCTGTAACTTCTTCTTTAAGAGGCTCCTCTGTCCTCCACTCGTTACCTGTATTAATGGCACCTGTTTGAACTTGTTATCAGTATAAAAGACACATGTCCACAACCTCAAACAGTCACACTCCAAACTCCACTATGGCCAAGACCAAAGAGCTGTCAAAGGACACCAGAAACAAAATTGTAGACCTGCACCAGGCTGGGAAGACTGAATCTGCAATAGGTAAGCAGCTTGGTTTGAAGAAATCAACTGTGGGAGCAATTATTAAGAAATGGAAGACATACAAGACCACTGATAATCTCCCTCGATCTGGGGCTCCACGCAAGATCTCACCCCGTGGGGTCAAAATGATCACAAGCAAAAATCCCAGAACCACACGGGGGGACCTAGTGAATGACCTGCAGAGAGCTGGGACCAAAGTAACAAAGCCTACCATCAGTAACACACTACGCCGCCAGGGACTCAAATCCTGCAGTGCCAGACGTGTCCCCCTGCTTAAGCCAGTACATGTCCAGGCCCGTCTGAAGTTTGCTAGAGTGCATTTGGATGATCCAGAAGAGGATTGGGAGAATGTCATATGGTCAGATGAAACCAAAATATAACTTTTTGGTAAAAACTCAACTCGTCGTGTTTGGAGGACAAAGAATGCTAAGTTGCATCCAAAGAACACCATACCTATTGTGAAGCATGGGGGTGGAAACATCATGCTTTGGGGCTGTTTTTCTGCAAAGGGACCAGGACGACTGATCCGTGTAAAGGAAAGAATGAATGGGGCCATGTATCGTGAGATTTTGAGTGAAAACCTCCTTCCATCAGCAAGGGCATTAAAGATGAAACATGGCTGGGTCTTTCAGCATGACAATGATCCCAAACACACCGCCCGGGCAACGAAGGAGTGGCTTCGGAAGAAGCATTTCAAGGTCCTGGAGTGGCCTAGCCAGTCTCCAGATCTCAACCCCATAGAAAATCTTTGGAGGGAGTTGAAAGTCCGTGTTGCCCAGCGACAGCCCCAAAACATCACTGCTCTAGAGGAGATTTGCATGGAGGAATGGGCCAAAATACCAGCAACAGTGTGTGAAAACCTTGTGAAGACTTACAGAAAACGTTTGACCTGTGTCATTGCCAACAAAGGGTATATAACAAAGTATTGAGAAACTTTTGTTATTGACCAAATACTTATTTTCCACCATAATTTGCAAATAAATTCATTAAAGATCCTACAATGTGATTTTCTGGAGAAAAAAAATCTCATTTTGTCTGTCATAGTTGACGTGTACCTATGATGAAAATTACAGGCCTCGCTCATCTTTTTAAGTGGGAGAACTTGCACAATTGGTGGCTGACTAAATACGTTTTTTTCCCCACTGTATCAGCGAGAGGAGAGAAGAGGAGAGGAGAGGATTTAACAAGAGAGGATATAACAGGAGAGGATAGGAGAGGATAAAACAGGAGAGGATATAACAGGAGAGGAGTGGATAAAACAGGAGAGAATAGGATATAACAGGAGAAGAGATAGCATAGAGAGGAGAGGAGACGAGAGAGAGGAGAGGAGAGGATATAACAGGAGAGGATATAACAGGAGAAATAGCAGAGAGAGGAGAGGAGACGAGAGAGAGGAGAGGAGAAGATATAGCAGAGAGAGGAGAGGAGAGGATATAACAGGAGAGGATATAACAGGAGAGAATATAACAGGAGAGGAGTGGATATAACAGGAGAAATAGCAGAGAGAGGAGAGGAGACGAGAGAGAGGAGAGGAGATGATATAGCAGAGAGAGGAGAGGATATAGCAGATAGAGGAGAGGATATAGCAGATAGAGGAGAGGATATCACAGAGAGTGGAGAGGAGAAGATATAGCAGAGAAAAAAGAGGATATAGCAGATGGAGAGGAGAGGAGAGGAAAGGAGATAATAGGCGAGGATATTGCAGAGAGATGATAGGAGAGTATATAAAAGAGAGAGTAGAGGATATAGCAGAGAGAGGAGAGATTATAACAGAGAAAGGAGAGGATGTAACAGAGAGAGGAGAGGATATAGCAGAGATTATAACAGAGAAAGGAGAGGATGTAACAGAGAGAGAGGAGAGGAGATTACATTACATTTTAGTCATTTAGCAGACACTCTTATCCAGAGCGACTTACAGTTAGCACATACATTATTTTATCAAACCCACAACCCTGGCGTTGCAAATGCCATGCTCTACCAACTGAGCTACATCCCTGCCGGCCATTCCCTCCCCTATCCTGGACGACGCTGGGCCAATTGTGCGCCGCCCCATGGGTCTCCCGGTCGCGGCCGGCTACGACAGAGCCTGGATTCGAACCAGGATCTCTAGTGGCACAGCTAGCACTGCAATACAGTGCCTTAGACCACTGCGCCACTCGGGAGATATAGAAGATGATATGACAGAGAGAGGAGAGGAGAGGATATAGCAGAGAGAGGAGAGGAGACGAGAGAGAGGAGAGAAGAGGATATAGCAGAGAGAGGAGAGGAGACGAGAGAGAGGAGAGAAGAGGATATGACAGAGAGACGAGAGGAAATAGCAGAGAGAGGAGAGGATATAGCAGAGGGAGGAGAGGAGAGAGGACAGAGAGGAGAGGATATAGCAGAGAGAGGAGAGGAGAGGATATAACAGAGAGAGGAGAGGAGAGGATGCAGCAGAGAAAGTAGAGTAGAGGAGTGGATATCACAGAAAGAGGATATAGCAGAGAGAGAGGAGGTGGCAGAACAGCCAAATCGGACCAGAAAGCAGGGAAGCAGTTTTCCCGGGAGGCTGTTTTCCTCAACATAGATTGATGTGAGTGGACAGTATCCCTGGGCTGCTGGGACACTGTGCCACACTGCACCATGCTCTGTCTCTAGTCTCTCTCTCTATGTGCTCAGAGTCCCCCATTCCAGCCAGTGCCATGCCAGTCAGGTGGATCTAACATCATAATCTCAGCCTGGCCCTTGCTCTGTTTCTGTCCTACCTGGGATGGTAGTCACCAGATGGCCATGCTAGAATGGACAACGGTGGCAGGAACATCAGAACTAGACTAGTGGAAGAGTCATTTGTTGTAGGCTTTGTCTACCTAGTATGAGGAGGCCATCTCCATTAACCACGAATGAAAATGGTACATTTTAGATTTCTGCCTAAATAGACATACCCAAAAGTAATTAGCTTCCATGAGGGCCATAAACAATAGCTAGTAATGCTGCATACTCCAAGAAAGATTACAATCTCAACTTTCAGGTATTTAAAAAAAATCAAATTGCTGAGGTGTATTCACATTTGAGGATGTACAGTAGTACAAATATGATCAAAATATGAAATATCATATATGATGTAGTTCCTATAAAAAAATATTTGCTTAATAGGGCTTGAAATAATTGATATGCTTTCGAAATATAGTAACAATCAAATTACAAAATGACTAACTATACGATTTCACCTTCCTTATAACTGTAAAATACATATCTGTATGTTTAGTGTTAGAGAAATGTTTAATATTTTTTGAATGTCTATCTTGATCAAAACTTCTTCCCCCACTCTTGTAAACCTCTGACAGAACTAGCTTGGCTTCCTGAACTTGTTAGGAGCTCGCCTTTTATCTCTTAATATTGTCCATCTGTGATGAAAGCAAAGTGATTTTGTTTCACATCTACAAATAATGTTCAAGTTATTTTTATTCAACTCGATATAAAACTATTTGTAGGACGATGGGGCTACTTCCTATCGCTGTAGGAGACTCTCAGCTTTACAGTGCTAAGCAGCATTCGAGGCTGTGACGAACAGGTACCATTCCGACCACAAATTGATGGACAGTCAGACCAGCGAATGTGCGTTAAGGCAGGACTCCCAAGCCTCCAATGGCTGTAGATATGTGACCCGATACCGCAGAGGCTTGCGAGCTGAACTATCGGCCAAAATCGCGGCGCTCGGCCAAAAGCTAATTGGATTAACAGGGTTTAAGGGTTAAATGGAGAAGATTACTGTGACCAGAAGAATAGCACATTTACCAGTGTCAAAAATACCCATTTAACCCTAAAACATGACCACGACATGGCCACGACAATGCAGCATTGTGAACATTAGTTATTGTTTCCAACACTGAGGAAATATTTTATCTAAATGACTGGTTGGTGTTGTTTGTGTGACTGTGAAATCCAGTCGCCGTTGACCTACCCTAACCAGGAGACAAAGAAAGTTCTCCCCTCAGGGTGTATTGACATCAGCTATCAGACCTGAGTCCTGTTCCTTGGCTGTGTGTTGTTGTCTGTCTGTAGGCTGCGTTCTAGAATTGTGTGTCACCCATCACTGTTTAATGCGCTCACACCACTGAGCTGTCCGCCTTCCCGCCACTCACCAGCCCGCACCGGGCCCTCTGTCCAGGAAAATCCTGGGTGATGAATGACAGACATTACTCCAGATGTTCTCCCTGGCTGTTAGGGGAGCTGACAGCGGAGAATAGGGATTGAGGGGCTAAGGGCAGGTCTGGGACCTGTGCAGATGTGGTGCTGGATTGATATCATGGCTATAGAGGAGACACTAGTGTAAGATTATTTCCTGAAAATTATTATTGGGCTCTATTTTCTGAAGCACTTTTATACATTTCTGTAATGAATGGAAACTGTTCTTTTGTCCTAAGTTGTTATTTACCTGGTAACTTATTATCTGCAATCTGATTGGCCAATGTTTTAATTGTGTTGGACAAGCTTTATTGATACAGGAAATGACGGACTGTTCTAGGGTGGTTGCTGATGGGTTATGGCTATAAGGGATCCAGCTTTCTCAAATTAACATCAAAAGTTGAAATATTTTGCATTTAAGCTAATCATAACCTTTTTCTCAACCATAACCTAATTCTCCTAACCTGCTACGTTAATTATCCTAACCTGCTGCGTAAGTTTTCCTAACCTGCTACGAAAAGTCAAATCCGATGTTAATGTGTTCAATGTGGTTTGACCATTAAATGTGCTAAATAGTTAACCGTCTCCATCCAGTGCTTACTCAACTTACACTAGTGACTGATCTCAGATTTTGTGTTGTTTTCAAAGGTATTCAAAGGTATTCATTGACATACCGACACACACACACACACACACACACAGCTATAAACATGAACAAGAAAGTATCAGTACGTGGCAACAGTGCATCATCATTAAAGCAGGTAATGCATAGCTGGGGGAGTTAACTGATCTCGGTGATCACGATCTGTTTTATCTATGTATTCCCGCGCGCGCCTTTTTTTTTTTTCCTCCCTTAAACTTGGATGCTTAATGGCCTCCGTCCTAGCAGACAGCATAATGAGGTAGAAATGGGAGAGGCACGGGCATCTTAAAAGGAGGCAGAGGCTGTGCCTGTGTCCCAAATGGCACCCTATTCCCAATGTAGTGCACTACTTTTGACCACGGCCCATACCTAGGGAATATGGTGCAATTTGGGATGCACTCAGAGGCTAGAAAATTGGATTTCTCGGCAGAAGCCAATGGTAGTGTAAGTAATAACCCTTCTTGACCAAAGCCATGTATCAATGCAAAGGAGAGAGAGAGAGAGAGAGAGAGAGAGAGAGAGAGAGAGAGAGAGAGAGAGAGAGAGAGAGAGAGAGAGAGAGAGAGAGAGAGAGAGAGAGAGAGAGAGAAACACACACACATGCAGACCCCCTCATACACACTCTCCTCCAGCTCTGAGCTCATCCTATCCCGTCATCCACACTACTGGCCCTGTGGCTGGACATACTGCATCAGGCTACTGCTCCGTCCCGATGCTACACTGCTCTATGTATTACCACAATTATCCAAAATGTGAGGAATTACCCTCCTTCCTCCACCACCCCTCAGGGCAAGATATAATGAACTTGCTAATGGCCTTTCTTCCATAGCCCATTCCTCTCATTCTGTCTGTGTTCTTATTTTCTACCAATTAAGCAGATAGACTGGCTGATTGGAGAGACCCAGTTCCTTCCTAATAGCTTTTAGAAAGAGTGTATTTGGCAAGTAAACTGAAATTTAAACTCAATAATATAAAAAGGGCATCTCTTTTCAATGACTTCTTAAGAACCAGAAAAGGAGAAGCTATTTATTCCATAACTTGTTCAATTCAGGAAGTAAACTGAAATTCCAACAATAATGATAAAAAGGGTATCTATTTTGCAGTGGCACCCTATTCCCTATAAGCCCAGGTCAAAAGTAGCACAATATACAGTGAATCCATTTGAGACAGCTATTGTGACTCCTACACTAGGTGAGTGATTGGCTCGATGCCCACGGATTATACGATGATCTGTGTACTGTAGTTATTACATCCCTTAACGTTCCAACTGTCTGCTGTTTAGACTTGAGCGATAGACCGTTTATACCGTATACTGGGGTATTTTGAAATACCGACGGTATGATTTTCAGCGGGGGCTGTGGGGGTGCGTGCTATGCCACTGCTTATAACCATAAGTTAAGTATGACTATAAGAAATCTTAGATGTGTAAAATAAATGATATCCAGCTCCGGGCTCCAGCTATACATTTGGTTTGCTAACTTGCTAGCTAAGTGCCTAGATGTCAAGATCAAGCTTCTTGGTTACAGCAGAGACATTCAATCCCCTCCTGGATCAAGATCCCTGTTTTTAAACGTTTTTTTATAGTGCCCCTTGTGTGCACATTCGGTAATACCGTATACTCCGGGATGGTACAGAAACGGTATGACTGTATGAAAATCTGGATACCGCCCAACCCTACTGCTGTTGTAAAAAGCAGAATGACCTGTAATAGGCTTAATGCATCCCCCTTCCCCCTGCTCATCACAGATTGGCTAATAAAGGCTCAACGTGTTCACTGTGATTCTGGGTTTTAGTGGCCAATTTGGGCTTATCCAGTATTGTGAGAGAACCAAAGTGGTTTGAAACCTGCCACATGGGCTGTTGTTATCCCGTGGTAATCTGAGACTGGGTGCGACACCAACCATGATGTCAATAGTCTTAGATTGCGTCCCAAATGGCACCCTATTCCATACATAGTGCACTACTTTTGACCAGAGCCCTCAAAAGTAATGCACTATGTAGGGAATAGGGTGCCATTTGGGACAAAGTCTAATAAACCTCTCCAGCTGTGAACCTAGGGAGCGAGATAGGCTAGGGCCAAACAACTGGATTCTTTTGGAGCTCAGAGCTTCTGTCTGTCAGAGTGGATTTTAGAGGCAGTCTGAGTCTTCTGGTTCCACTCTAGACTGGAGGAGGGTTTTAATGGCTTTTTGGTGTGTGTAAGGAAGTGAAGTGATGTGCGAGGAACAGATTGAAAGAAACCACCAGGTCCTCCCTCCCTCCCTCCCTCCCTCTCTCTATCCTCTCCACACTCAGTCAATCAATGTTGGACTCTCACTGAATACTCTGGGGTTTGTTGTATAAATGTTACCACAAAGAGTCGGAATGCTCAGTGCATACACACCCCCATCTCCTTTCCACTCCTCCCTCCATCCCTTCCTCCCTCTCCATAGCCCTTCATGAGATCTCGAAGGAAATCTGGTTAACACGTGTCGGATCAGTCCCAGCTCTCTCAATTTCATTTGAAAAGAAGGAGGTCGTACTCTTCGCCTGAGTGGACCAGTCTATTGCCCAATAGGGCTAGGTGATGGGGAACAAACAAACCCACACTCCATCCTCAGTGCGCGGTACTGTAATGTGACTGGTGGTGCATGTGAATATAGTGATGACTGACTCGATGAGTCTGTTGCCTGTTTGTCAATAGATAGCGCTTGGGACCGTTTGAACTTAATTGAGGCTTAAAACCTTCCCAGGCCCCCATGGGAAATCCTGTACAGTTATTGATCCAAATACAGCGGAACCACAGGACGGCCCTTGGAAAGAGAGCAGGGTACACATGTGGCTCAAAGTCAGATTATTCTAGTATTTTGAAGGAGCTGGATTTTGAGAGATTATATTGACCAGGAATATATTTTTCCTGAAAAGTAAAGAATGTTACTGTAACTGATATTTTTTTCTGCTTAATTGATTTCAATATAGTGTAGGTGGTTGTTGTCGATTAGGCGAACCTGCTTCTATATTGTCAACGTCTGAGAATCAGGCGCAGGACACAGAACTGAGAAATGAATGGATTTACTAAAACAAAAGTAAACCATAACAAACCCTCCACGCAGGGAAGAGCAGTACAACAGCTCACCAAACAACGTAAAACAACGGACAACCACGCACAAACCCAGGAGGGAAAACAGAGGTAATTATAGGGAAACAAATAAGCATAATGGGTAACAGGTGTGAATAATAAAGACAAGACTAGTGTAACACAGAAACATCGATCGGTGGCAGCTAGTACTCCGGTGACGACGAACGCCGAAGCCTGCCAGAGCAAGGAGGAGGGGCAGCCTCGGCTGTATTCGTGACAGTATTGGAGTTTTCATTTTTGTGATTTTTTTGAACGAAACTGGACAGCACGTCAAATAGAAATTTTTGCGTGTGATACAATCACTTGTTGCCACACAAAGTATCCCCCCACCTCCCTGTGTGGTGGATTTCAATGGCTATGTTTACGTCCCAAATAGCACCTTATTCCCTTTCAAATGCAATACTTCTGACCAGGGCCCATAGAGCTCTGGTCAAATGTAGTGCACTATATAGGGAAAATTGTGCGTATCCTATGTCTAGTTGAGAGGATTAGTTAGGTCAGTCTGTGCGTCAGGGAAGTGTATCATCTGCTTCATACAGTGCCTTGCAAAAGTATTCAGACCCCTTGGATTTCTTCACATTTTATTGTGTTACAAAGTGGGATTAAAATTGATTTAATTGTAATTTCTTTGTCAACAATCTACACAAAATACTCTGTAATGTCAAAGTAAAATAAAAAATAAATAAAAAATACGATTAATACAAATGAAATAACTAATAACTAACACTGTACAAAACATTAAGAACACCTGCTCTTTCCATGACTTAGACTGACCAGGTGAACCAAGGTGAAAGCTATGATCCCTTATTGATGTCACTTGTTAAATCCAGTTCAATCAGTGTAGATGAAGGGGAGGAGACAGGTTAAAGAAGGATTGTTATGCCTTGCGAAAATTGAGGCATGGATTGTGTATGTGTGCCAATCAGAGGGTGAATGGGAGAGACAAAAGATGTAAGTGCCTTTGAACGGGGTATGGTAGTAGGGACCAGGTGCACCGGTTTCTGTCAAGAACTGCAACACTGCTGGGTTTTTCATGCTCAACGGTTTCCCATGTGTATCAAGAATGGTCCACCCAAAGGACATCCAGCCAACTTGACACAACTGTGGGATGCATTAGAGTCAACATGGGCCAGCATCCCAATGGAACGCTTTCGACACCTTGTAGAGTCCATGCCCCGACGAATTGAGGCTGTTCTGAGGCTCAATATTAGGAAGGTGTTCTTAATTGTTTGTACATTCATTGTATAGTCGTTGCATAAGTATTCAGCTCCCTGAGTCAATACATGTTAGAAAACCCTTTGGCATCGATTACAGCTATGAGTCTTCTTGGGTAAGTCTAGGGTAAATCTTGGGTAAGTTTTGCACAACTGGATTGTGCAATATTTACCCATTATTATTTTTTAATTCTTCAAGCTCTGTCAAGTTGGTTGTTGATCATTGTTACACAACAGTTTTCAAGTCTTGCCAGAGATTTTCAAGCAGAGTTAAGTCAAAACTGAAACTTGGCCACTCAGGAACATTCACCATCTTCTTGGTAAGCAACTCCAGTGTAGGTTTGGCCTTGTGTTGTAGGTTATTCAAGCAGACTGAAGCAGGTTTTCCTCTAGGATTGTGCCTGTGCTTAGCTCCATCTCGTTTCTTTTTATCCTGAAAAACTCCCCATTATTTGCCGATGTCAAGCATACCCATACCATGATGCAGCCACCACCATGCTTGAAAATAAGGAGGCAGTTACTCAGTGATGTGTTGTGTTGGATTTGCCCCAAACATAAGGCTTTGCATTTAGGCCAAAAGGTGTATTCCTTTGCCGTGTTTCTTTTTGCAGTATTACTTTAGTGCCTTGTTGCATGCAAGATACATGTTTTGGAATATTTCTGTATATTTGTATTATTCTTTTCACTCTGTTTCTCTCTTTATCTCTCTTTTTCTCTCTCTCACTCACTCACTCACTCACTCCTCTCACTCACACACTCACTCTATCACTCATTCTATCACTCACTCACTCCACTCACTCCACTCACTCACTCTCGCTCTGTCTTTCATTTCATTCCACGTCCATATTTGTCTGAGCCATTAGCCGTCTCCTAATGGAGGCCTGGAATTTGGCATGTCATATGTTGTGGCCCTGTGAGGGCTGTGATGTGCATGTCATTAGTTAACGAGAGCAGATTGTGTGTGGCACAGTGCTCTCCATCAAGGATCACCAGTCAACACGCACACACACACATACACACTCACACACACACTTGTTTTTGGTATCCTCGTTGGGACCTAAAATGTATTTCCATTCAAAATCCTATTTACCCTAACCCTAAACCTTAACGCCTAACCCTAACCCTAAACCTTAATGCCTAACCCTAACCCTAATTGTAACCCTAATCCCAATTGTAACCCTAACCCTAAAATAGCCTTTGTCCTATACTGGGGATGTGGGAGATGTCCCCACGAGGGAGAATTTTCCTTGTTTTACTATTCTTGTGGGGACTTTGGGGGATTTCGGGTCCCCACGAGGATAGAAGAACAAGACCACCCACACACGCTGCAAACACACCCACGTTGCAAACACACCCACGCTGCAAACACACCCACGCTGCAAACACACCCACGCTGCAAACACACCCACGCTGCAAACACACCCACGCTGCAAACACACCCACGCTGCAAACACACCCACGTTGCAAACACACCCACGCTGCAAACACACTCACGATGCAAACACACCCACGCTGCAAACACACCCACGCTGCAAACACACCCACGTTGCAAACACACCCACGTTGCATTGCAGTGCAGTGCAATACCGGGGGCCCTCAGGTTGCTTATTTGAGTGCAGTAATTTGCCTTAAATGGCGACAGGTGCAGCTGCTGCGGTTTCCACTGCTAACAAGACATTTCATCATGGTTAGCAACCTCTGATTATCTCTTGTTGTTTTCACAATATCACACACACACTCACACACTCCTGAACATTTTATGGAGTGAGCTTCGAGATTCAACGCCATAGAAATGGCTTAATTGTCCTTGTTGTTACATTGTGTTCAATAACACTATCTGGACATTGCGTTCTAACTGAGAGAAGGAACCATGAAAACATTTGGAATATTGCATCATCCCCAGTTAAGTGCAGTCTAACACAACCTTATGGTTGTTATGGTGACCATGGATCTCTCAGCACGTATAATGTAGGTCATTCGAAATACAATATTCTAAAGAAAATATATTGTTCCAATGTCATTCTATCCTGAAGGTCATTCAAACATTGGGTGGAGTGGACATGATGAGGCCTGTAGAATGTTCATCAACATGGGGGCTGTGTCTGAAATGGCACCCTATTCCCTATATAGTGCACTACTTTAGACCAGAGCACTATAGGTTATTTCAGAGCAGCCCTAGCCTAGTCATTTGACTCAGTACTGCTTGTCCTTTAAATTATCTCGTTGGCAGTACTGTGGGGTTAACACTGGCCGTCATCGGCAGTACTTAGCTACTTTGTTCCGGGGTTAGCACCGTGGTCAGTGTCTTTCCGTGAGTGTGGTCGGGGAGGGCCTCTGTGTTTGAGCCCAGAGAGGGGGCAGGGATGGGGGGACTTGGTATGGCATTGGTCGGCGCTGCCTTGGTTACCCTCCTCTACTCTACCCGTCTCCTCTCCCCCTGGCTGTCTCCCAAGCCTGGCAAATTGATTAACACAAGCTTTTACCCAGTCGATCCACTCCAAATGGTCTCCGAATGCTGGGAATTAGATTTCACACAGAAATAAAGTGCACTAGTTTTTCTTTATGGTGTTTGAGTCGAGCGATGCCATGCTATCCCAGTATACCTGTTTAGAGGTTTTTTCAGGGGCCTTTCAGTTTTTGTATGGAGATATCAGTGACTCAGTGTGGGATCTAGAAGACGTATATGGAGCTGAGGTCAGTAAATCTGAGATGTACCATGCACTATACCACAAGCCGTCTTCAACCATTAGGGAAGCTATTCTTAGGACAGGAGTCAGTTGGACTGTGTCTGCATCCCGAATAGCACCATATTCCCTACATGTGCAATACTTAAGACCAGAGCCCTATAGGCCCTAGGAAATAGAGTGTGTTTTGGGACACATCCTGACAGTGTTTCAGCCATTCAACAAAGGAATGTCCCCCTGTACATTACATGCAGACATACACTACATGACCAAAAGTATATGGACACCTGCTCATCAAACATCTAATTCCAAAATTATGGGCATTAATATGGAGTTGGTCCCCCCTTTGCTGCTATAACAGCCTCCACTCTTCTGGGAAGGCTTTCCACTAGATGTTGGAACATTGCTGCGGGGACTTGCTTCCATTCATCTACAAGAGCATTAGTGAGGTCGGGCACGGATGTTGGATTAGGCCTGGCTCGAGGTCGACGTGCCAATTCATCCCAAAGGTGTTCGATGGGGTTGAGGTCAGGGCTCTGTGAAGGCCAGTCAAGTTCTTCCACACCGATCTCGACAAACCATTTCTGTATGGACCTCGCTTTGTGCACAGGGGCATTGTCATGCTGAAACAGTAAAGGGGCTTCCTCAAACTGTTGCCACAAAGTTGGAAGCACAGAATCGTCTAGAATGTCATTGTATGCTGTAGCATTAAGATTTCCCTTCACTGGAACTAAAGGGCCTAGCCCGAACCATGACAAACAGCCCCAGACCATTATGCATCCTCCACCACACTTTACAGTTGGCACTATGCATTGGGGCAGGTATTGTTCTCCTGGCATCCGCCAAACCCAGATGCATCCGTTGGACTGCCAGATGGTGAAGGGTGATTCATCACTCTAGAGAACGCGTTTCCTCTGCTCCAGAGTCCAATGGCGGCGAGCTTTACACCACTCCAGCCGACGCTTGGCATTGCTCATGGTGATCTTAGGCTTGTGTGCGGCTGCTCGGCCATGGAAACCCATTTCATGAAGCTCCTGACGAACTGTTCTTGCGCTGACGTTGCTTCCAGAGGCAGTTTGGAACTCGGTAGTGAGTGTTGCAACCAAGGACAGACTATTTTTAAACACTACACGCTTCAGCATTTGGCAGTCCAGTTCTGTGAGTTTGTGTGGCCTACCACTTCGCGGCTGTGCCGTTGTTGCTCCTAGACGTTTCCACTTCACAATAACAGCACTTACAGTTGACAGGGGCAGCTCTAGCAGGGCAGAAATTTGACAAACTGACTTGATGGAAAGGTGGCATCCTATGACGGTGCCACGTTGAAAGTCACTGAGCTCTTCAGTAAGGCAATTCTACTGCCAATGTTTGTCTATGGAGATTGCATGGCTGTGTGCTTGATTTTTTACACCTATCAGCAACGGGTGTGGCTGAAATAGCCAAACACACTAATTTGAAGGGGTGTCCACATACTATTGTATATATAGTGTAGCTTGGGCAGGAAATTCCTTATATGTGGTATTCAAAGTTGGGGTCGCGACCCCTAGTGGGGAACTGCACTTTTTTTGGGTGGGGGGGACAAGAAATGAATAGTACAGATTATATTATGGGACAATAATACAAACGTTTTTGAGAAAGATCATTTGAAAAATAAAATGTTATTGAGTGAATTTATTTATTGTTTAATTTTCATTTTGATAAGAGATGAAAATGCAATCAACTGAAGGTTATTTGTTGATTTAAAAATAGAAATTGACCGATTTGAAGGTTTTATCATTAGATTTGAGGTGGGGTCCCCAGAAATCTAGCAGAAAAAGGGTCCCCGCTGAAAAAGTTTAAATACCACTGTCTTAGACTCTGACGTACTGTATGACATTAACTTGATTTGTCGACTACTGGGTTCTAAGGCATATCTGATGCAGAGAGCAGAACTGTACAGTGTCTAAAGATGGGACAGTCAGCCATGATCGTGGAGAGAATGGTTGATTGGTTTTATGAGCACTTGTTCTTCAGACACCTGTCTCCTTCTCTCTCTCTCTCTCTCTCTCTCTCTCACTGTTCATAAACTGAATCCCTCTCCTCTCCATCACTCCATCCACCATTAGCATGTGATTGGGTGGCACCATTAACGTATCCACTTTCTGAGTAGGTTATGATTAATGCCTCTGTGATTGTGCCACCCAATCACATGCTAAATATAGCTGTCAAACACCAAGTTCCACCAAGCTCCCCGCCCAGCCTCCTCCTTTATTTACCGCTCAAAAGCATTGCCTTGTGGGTTGCCTAGGCAATGTGGCGGTGGTCAACGCACCGCCAGCATGCCAGATTGTGTGGCTGTGTGGATGAGTGTTTGACAGAGGTAGAGGGAGAGAGAGAACGAGGGAGAGAGAGCGAGAAAGAGAGAAAGCGGACTGGTCTGCATGTGTTCGACAGCGCTCAAAGCCCCCTCCCCACATCTCTCTCTCTCTTTCTCTCCCTCTCTCTCTGGCACTGTAAATAGCCCCGGCATAGTGGCGGTTAGCCGCTGCTTTGTGACCGTTGAATGGGAGGCTTTTGGCCGTAAGGAATAATGGCTGGGGGCGTAGAGTGAGGTCACATGTCTCGTTCCCGGGGCCAGGAAACCATATTTCATCACAGACCTCATTGGAATGTATGTCTGTTTCATCTGATCTCCTAACTTTATAGCGTTTGAAGATAAACAATAACTAGCGTGCTGTTTACATTTGAAGGATTCACAGGGAAGGATGATGAAGAGCAAAAAGCCATGGAACAGCCGGCTATAGCCCTGTTTGATGGCTTGTGTGAACCACAGAAGCAGTGATATAAAAAAGATTCCTCCTGTTTTTTCAATTGAATGTGTGCTATGCATTCCTTAATGACATGCAGAACAATTATGAGCAGGCAAATCAAGGTTTCAAAAGTCCATATTCAAATAATGATTACATAAAAACATTTGTTCTGGAATTGAAGGATGTATCCTCTAGCTTGTCCTAGTTGTTGTCAAAGACACCTACATTTTAGTCATTTAGCAAATGCTCTTTTCCAAAGCAATTTACGGTAGTGAGTGCATACATTTTCAGACTTTTTCATACGGGTCCCACATGGGAATGGAACCCAGAACCCTGGCGTTGCAAGCGACATGCTCTACCAACTCAGCCACATGGGACTATACACCTAATGGAAATAATCGGTGTTAACATCAAAATCAAATCAAATTTTATTTGTCACATGCGCCTACTACAACAGGTGTAGACCTTACCGTGAAATGCTTACTTACAAGCCCTTAACCAACAATGCAGTTTTAAGAAAATAGAGTTAAGAAAATATTTACTAAATAAACTAAAGTTAAAAAAAAAAGTAACACAATAAAATAACAATAATGAGGCTAGTGGGTGCGGGGGTACAGGTTAGTAGAGGTAATTTGTACATGTAGGTAGGGGTAAAGTGACTATGCATAGATAATAAACAGCGAGTAGCAGCAGTGTAAAATGTAATCTATTACTCCAAATATTGACAGACACTGGGTTTGTGTTTCAGCATAGTAACAAACAGAAAAGCTTATCTTCTGTAGTTTGGCTGCTGGTTGTGAGCAATTGGAGAGAAATAAGAGAGAGGGGGGCAGAGAGAGAGACCAAGACAGAGACAGGTAGAGGTAGAGGGAGAGCGAGAGAGAGAGAATATGCAAATTACAGTTTTTCTCCATTGGTTTGGCTCATTTCTTGAAACAGAAATTACATTCTCAAAACTCTAAGATCATTTGGCAAAACAGTCTTACAGTTCAGCACAACACTATAGCTCACTTGCAAAAGCTCATATCTCTCCTAAAACTGTTCACTCATGCTTCAAAACTAAATTCCTTTCCCATATAAGGAGTCAGTGCCACGAAAATGGCAAAGATCCTTCTCAATTGCTTTGGCTCATTTCTTGAAACAGACCGGACGTTCTCAACACTCTTGGTGCTTTAGCCAAAATAACGTGGATGGTTCGGCACAACACCATGGTTCACCTGCAAAAGCTCATACCTCTCCCAAAACAGTTCACGCATGTGTCAAAACTAAATTTCCTTCTCATTTAAACAGTCAGTGCCCCCAAAATGCTTCGTCCCTTTGGCATTGTGTAAGCACTGCAAGTCAAAATGTTTAGATGTTTTGTCACTATGGCAGAGGACCATTGAAATATCCCTCATGTCCACCTTTCAGTCTTAGCCCAGTCCTTCATTGACAATGGTTACTGTACTGTTTTTTGTCTAGCTAACAGAATACAATTGTGTATAAAACTGAAAAAAAATAAATAGGATTTTAGGGTAAGAGTAGCCTCCAAGGTTTGACATCACACATTGCACTCATACTGCCAAGGAAATTGTAACCATTATCATTCACACACATAAAGTAACTTCCATACATCAGAGTAAAAGAAAATGTATACAGCATAATATACTGTAATATAAACACACAAACAAAAAACAATGAAAATTATATGCAGCCTACAGTGCTGTAAATAAAGCTGGAGTTTCACAACTAACAGTTCTTCACTGGTCGCTGTCCTCACCCTCCTGGCCATCCACACGCTGCTGTCTGTCTGGCCACAGATTCTCGTCCACATCACAGCGTATATTCTCCCTTGCGATGCAACGAGGGAAGAAACGGCGTGCATGTCGCAACCATCCCCTACACTGATCTCCTGTAATATCCTCACACGCAGCGTCCATTGCATGGAGCAGGGACCTCTGATCTTGAGCCCGATGCTCATACACTCTCCACCTCCAAGCGGAGAAATACTCCTCAATAGGATTGAGGAAAGGAGAGTAAGGTGGTAGGAACACCATGACCATCCTTGGATGAGTAGTGAACCAGGCCCTGATGAGCGGGCCACGGTGGAAATTCACATTGTCCCATACAATGACATATTGTGGTAGGTGAGGCCCTACGAGACCGCTCTCTCATTTTCAGGGATCAAATCAACATGAAGGCGGTCCAAGAAGATGAGGAGCTTCTGTGTATTGTATGGGCCAAGACTGGGGATGTGAGTGGCCACACCATTCTCCGATATGGCAGCACACATAGTTATATTGCCCCCTCGCTGGCCTGGGACATCCACCATGGCCCGGTGGCCAATAATATTACGGCCACGTCTTCGGCCCTTGGCCAGGTTGAAGCCAGCTTCATCCACAAACACGAGGATGTGATGGGTCTCGTTTCCTTCCAATGCCATTATTCTCTACAATAGCGTAAAAAAAGAAAACATCAAATCAGTCATACAGAAGAGTCATACACTACAGTTACAGACAATTACATAGGAATGTTCTATGTTCTCCACAAGTTCAATATACTACTGGCCACTACTCCAGTGGTTCCAAACCTGGGGTACATGTACCCCTATGCAGAGGTACTACAGGGGGTATTTGACAGAAAGGAGGGGGGAAATCATCAATGACTAGACTTACTGAAATGTTACAGTAAAACCCACAGTATTAGATAGATTTACATGGGAGGCACTAATTGCAGCTCTTTGACCCCTTTTCTTATTGTATGTTATATTCTTCAAAATAAGGATTATAATGATAATTGCATCATACAGTAAGCTGCAGTTTTTAGGCGAAATGTTGAAGTCAGATAAATCAAATACTTCCATACCTGGATTACCTGGATACACAAATCAGGTAAAGTGGGTACTGAAGCCAAAAAAGTTTGGGAACCACTGCTTAATTGTAAAAATGTTATAATGATGGACAACCAGTAACTGACTTACATGTACATACTGGTACCGCAGCTCTTTCACTCTATCAGAGTTCCTCTCAAATGGTACCCTGTAAATTTGCTTCATTGTCATCTGATGCTTCTTCAATATCCGGTCTATTGTGGAGATGCTTATAGAGTTGACATTTTGGAATATGGCATTGTCTTGTAGGATTGCAGCGCGGATCTGTCTCAATGTGATGGCATTATTTGCCATCACCATGTTACAGATCTCTTGTTCTTGTTGTTCATTGAGAAGTTTTCCTCTGCCACCTGTGCAAGGTTGTCGTCCAATCCTAGATATAGAAGTCAAAGGACAACACTCCATTCGTAATGTATACCTTATGTATTCCTTACAGAATGAGTTACCTATGTAATTGTATTGTTGTTTTACTTACAGTAACTTTACCACAATTCTAATGCATCACTGCACAGTGACTGGAATACTACTGTAAACTGTATCATCAATACTGTAGAAAATAAACTATTCCATAGTTTATTTTCTCCAATGTTTTTCTTGTCATTTTTAGTATCATAACATCCCATTGAGGTAAGATATTACTGTAGGCCTATCACACACACACACTAAATGAATAGGTAAATATGTAAATAAATATATTTCTTGCTCTATGCACAGTGTCCTGTCCTATACAACATATAATTCCATCATTGACTGACTACATACCTGTTTTCCCTGCGAAAGGTTTGGATGATGGAGGAGACTGTTGAGCGAGGCACATTAGGCTGCACTCGGCGACCTGCCTCCGCCATTGTGAGGCCATGGTTGATGACATGGTCTATAATTGTGGCCCGAATTTCATCCGGGACAGCATGGTGTCTTCGTGCTCCTCGGCCTCTTCCCCCTATTCCACCACCACGCACCCTTACTCCTCCTCCTCCTCTTCTTCTTCTTCCTCTTCCTCGAGCAGGCAGTTGCCCTTGTTCATTTACTTGGCCAGGTGCCTCCATGTTCAGAAATTGTACTGGTCCTGCATGGTCAAGCTCTTTACATACATGTTTGGCAGCATTCACAGTCATGGACAGCACCTGTCAGGTAACTAAACATACTGTTTGATTGGTCATCTGAGATGTGTGAAACTCCTCCTTCGTTAGTCAAGTTCTAGTTTCACCTGACTGTCAATTGCTGTAATAAATTTATCAAATGTTCCAAGGGATTCATATATGGTATTCATGGTATTATGTTCTTGACTAATTTTGACAATTGAACAGACTATTGTGCATGTGATGACTTATACAATGAAATGACGCTGACACGTTTTGGAGCGAACAACCATTAGACTGAGAATCAACAATCAGTTTAGATCAACAAGATCTATTCACTTGGAAATTGTGCTAAATGTAGGCTACCTGTACTTAATCATTTGCAAAGATGTACTGAGACATTGAGACATGTACTTAGACATTTGCAATTTGATGAAATGAATGAGAAATTCAATTCTGTTGTGAACAATTGCCAAGTGGTTTGGAGGTTTGTCCATGTAGTTTTGAGAATGTAATTTCTGTTTCAAGAAATGAGCCAAACCAATGGAGAAAAACTGTAATATATATTTTTCTTTTTAAAAGCCCTGCTGTTTTATTCAACCATGTGGACAAGATATTGTATCCCCACTGCGCATAATCACCTCCTCTCTCATTTCACACTAGGCTTTCCACAGTCTTGGTTAACTGAATACATAAGATGTGCCAGTGTATGCACATGTGTGAGCCTTGTGTAGTCCTGGTTATGGGAGTATTATGTTTTATTAACCCAAAATGCAGGAGGAGGAGGAAGATACATACAAAATGTTTTAAACTGTACAAATAGTTTTACCAACAATCAATCAATCAATATTGATATAAATCAGCAACAGTCAATATGCTGTGCAGACATGAGGATGTCGACACACCAAACGATTTGAATATTATACCAGTCACTACAACTCTGTTGCAAGAGGAAACCTGTAGGGACAAAGGAGGCTTTATATATCTGTCTTGTTGATTGATTGATTGAATATATTTGAAGAAGTAGGCTGCTCCAGCCAGAGACAACAACATGATAGAGAATGAAAACACAATAAAGCCTGAAGGCTTATTTCCATTGAGGTCCTCTGTTCGATTTCTCATCCTTGCCACTGAGTCGCACAATGCCGTCTTGGAAGAAAATCTAATTCAGACTTAGATGATTTTACAGTGAGGGAAAAAAGTATTTGATCCCCTGCTGATTTTGTACGTTTGCCCACTGACAAAGACATGATCAGTCTATAATTTTAATGGTAGGTTTATTAGAACAGTGAGAGACAGAATAACAAAAAAATATCCTGAAAAACGCATGTCAAAAATGTTATACATTTATTTGCATTTTAATGAGGGAAATAAGTATTTGACCCCTCTGCAAAACATGACTTAGTACTTGGTGGCAAAACCCTTGTTGGCAATCACAGAGGTCAGACGTTTCTTGTAGTTGGCCACCAGGTTTGCACACATCTCAGGAGGGATTTTGTCCCACTCCTCTTTGCAGATCTTCTCCAAGTCATTAAGGTTTCGAGGCTGACGTTTGGCAACTCGAACCTTCAGCTCCCTCCACAGATTTTCTATGGGATTAAGGTCTGGAGACTGGCTAGGCCACTCCAGGACCTTAATGTTCTCCTTCTTGAGCCACTCCGTTGTTGCCTTGTCCGTGTGTTTTGGGTCATTGTCATGCTGGAATACCCATCCACGACCCATTTTCAATGCCCTGGCTGAGGGAAGGAGGTTCTCACCCAAGATTTGACGGTACATGGCGCCGTCCATTGTCCCTTTGATGCGGTGAAGTTGTCCTGTCCCCTTAGCAGAAACACACCCCCAAAGCATAATGTTTCCACCTCCATGTTTGACAGTGGGGATGGTGTTCTTGGGGTCATAGGCAGCATTCCTCCTCCTCCAAACACGGCGAGTTGATGCCAAAGAGCTCCATTTTGGTCTCATCTGACCACAACACTTTCACCCAGTTCTCCTCTGAATCATTCAGATGTTCATTGGCAAACTTCAGACGGGCCTGTATATGTGCTTTCTTGAGCAGGGGGACCTTGCGGGCGCTGCATGATTTCAGTCCTTCACGGCGTAGTGTGTTACCAATTGTTTTCTCGGTGACTATGGTCCCAGCTGCCTTGAGATCATTGACAAGATGCTCCCGTGTAGTTCTGGACTGATTCCTCACCGTTCTCATGATCATTGTAACTCCACGAGGTGAGATCTTGCATGGAGCCCCAGGCCGAGGGAGATTGACAGTTATTTTGTGTTTCTTCCATTTACGAATAATCGCAAATGTTGTCACCTTGTCACTGTTGTCACCTTCTCACCAAGCTGCTTGGCGATGGTCTTGTAGCCCATTCCAGCCTTGTGTAGGTCTACAATCTTGTCCCTGACATCCTTGGAGAGCTCTTTGGTCTTGGCCATGGTGGAGAGTTTGGAATCTGATTGATTGATTTGCTTCTGTGGACAGGTGTCTTTTATACAGGTAACAAACTGAGATTAGGAGCACTCCCTTTAAGAGTGTGCTCCTAACCTCAGCTTGTTACCTGTATAAAGACACCTGGGAGCCAGAAATCTTTCTGATTGAGAGGGGGTCAAATACTTATTTCCCTCATTAAAATGCAAATCAATTTATAACATTTTTGACATGCGTTTTTCTGGATTTTTTTGTTGTTATTCTGTCTCTCACTGTTCAAATAAACCTACCATTAAAATTATAGACTGATCATTTCTTTGTCAGTGGGCAAACGTACAAAATCAGCAGGGGATCAAATACTTTTTTCCCTCACTGTAACAAGGTGAAACCACCTCACAAGTGGAGCTTCGCTGCGTCAAGGTGGACATCGCCTCAGACTCTATATAAACACAGAAAAACATCCTTCATTGATTGGCAATAATTATGGCCAAGAAGTGTTTACAGCAGATTGGGATATAGTTACAAACTCCGAAAATCACAGCAAAACCATTTAGGGAGCTCATATAGCAATCAATAGACCCATTCCATCTCTCTCTCTCTCTCTCTCTCTCTCTCTCTCTCTCTCTCTCTCTCTCTCTCTCTCTCTCTGTCTCTCTCTCTCTCTCTCTCTCTCTCGCCTATCTCCTGCAGTTCTACAGAGCTAAGAGCGTTGCCATAGTGATGTGAGATGGCTGCATTCTGCAGTAGTAGCAGTGGGATGGCCTCTCTCTCTCTCTCTCTCTCTCTCTCTCTCTCTCTCTCTCGATTGTACTCACATATTGTATAACAATGTATTGCAATGCTACATATTCACATACAGTACAAAATGTTACAGGTGTGCATTACATAACTATAGGAGCCTCATATATTTGTAGCGTATTTGTAGGCTTCATGTGCCTCACATAATTATATGAACACTTTCCCTGAACTCCAAGGGTGCCGTCCAAATGGCACTCTATTCCCTATGTAGTGCACTACTTTTGACCAGAGCCCCTTTGAGCCCTGGTCAAAAGTAGGGCACTATATAGGGAATAGGGTGCCATTTTGGAACACATACCCATACTGCTGTGCTACTGTAAGAGGTGTGCAGTACAGAACATAATTAAATCTGTGCTTTCACTTTTGCGTGCCAGCCACATCCCACCCCAAAATAGCCCAGAAAAGTGTTATGCAGCTTTTAAACTTTTTTTTTTCTCTCTCTCTCTCTCTCTCTCTCTCTCTCTCTCTCTCTCTCTCTCTCTCTCTCTCTCTCTCTCTCTCTCTCTCTCTCTCTCTCTCTCTCTCTCTCTCTCTCTCTCTCTCTCTCTCTCTCTCTCTCTCTCTCTCTCTCTCTCTCTCTCTCTCTCTCTCGCTCTCTCTCTCTCTCTCTCTCTCTCTCTCTCTCTCTCTCACCCCCCAAACCTCCACTCTCTCCCCATGCAGTGTGACAACGCCAAGGGATTGAGGGCCTTCTTCGATGCCATATGCTATGGACCCAAACACCTGATGATATTTGGAGGGGTGTGTCCGTCCGTGACGTCCATCATTGCTGAGTCACTGGAGGGGTGGAACCTGGTGCAGGTAGGAACTACAGTCTGGTTATTATGAGGAGGAGGGTTGATCTGTTCTGGCTGGGATTTACAAAAGCAAAGAAGAAAGACAATGTGTGTGTGTGTTTGTGTGTGTGCTTGAGGTGGGAACCGCAGTGACAGGACATGCGGTTTGCTAATTGATTCATTTGTTCGTTTGTGAGTGGCTGAGTCCATAGTCTTATGGTGCTGTAGCTGAGGTCTCTGAGAGGTCCTAACTCATGGATTAATCCTTCATTAGCCTCACCAGAGTAAATGGCTAATTGGTATGGCTTTAATCCGGGAGAATCCTTATCCATTTCAGAAACCAAAAGATGGGAGGAAAACTGAGGAAATTTTAAGTCAAAGTCTCAAATAGTACCCTATACCCTTTATAGTGCACTACTTTTGACCAGAGCCCTATAGGCCCTGGTCAAAAGTAGTGTACTACATAGGGAATAGGGTGCCATTTGGGACATAAACTACATTATAGGCCTATAACAGATTAACTTAACTGTATTTATTATCAGTGGCTTGCCTTTTATTTGCCTATATCACTAGGCTATATTATAGTGATTGAATGTACAGTACTGTACTGAAGAAAATCCAATTTGGCGTTACGAGAGGGATACATGCTTAGATATGTTGAGTCATTGGTAGAGCATGGAGCATGGTGCTTGTAACGCCAGGGTAGTGGGTTCGATCCCCGGGACCACCCATACGTAAAAATGTATGCGCACATGACTGTAAGTCGCTTTGGATAAAAGCGTCTGCTAAATGGCATATTATTATTATTATTATTAGATTTCATGAAAGACTCATATGACTTAGATATGCATAGAAATATGATCTGGAGGCTATCTGGCCAAAGCTGAAATGAGAGAAGCCAGTTTTCTCCGGTGGGGGTTATCTTCATTTATACCATGGCATTGTTAAATACTCCTTTCTGATTGGCTTGAAGGGCATTCTAGAGCGTGCATTTTTTCCCTATAACGCACAGTAGAATTCAATGGCTAAGTATGAGAAAAGGCAGCATTCCATGCCATACGGTAAACTGTTGGCCTCTTGAGTTATTATGTACACTGTCTCTCTCTCATGGTACTCTGTTGGTATTGCACTATAAAGGAGAAATTGTGCTTCTCTCAATTTCCATTCGCTGACTAAAATGCCTGAACAAGTGATCATATAGATAAGAAGGCTAGCACGTACTTCGGCTATGCAGCGGAGATCGTACAACTCAAGTGACTCTACCTTGAACTGAATGTCACCCAGACAGTTATTGTATCAGGGAGCAGTTCATTCTTTTGGATCCTGTCAGGTCGCAGTATTTGGAAAGGGAGGCTGCAGAGCAGATATAGAAATTGGAAAATAATATATGCCAGAGGAACTTGGGTTCTATTTCAGCTTCCTCTATTTCCTTGTACATTCGGTAACCAGGTGAAAAGTTGGAGAAATAAGTGGTTCTTTCAAAATTGTAATAAGTTGAAAAGAAAAGACAGGATACTGACAGTTTTCTGTTCAGAAAGATGCTTATCCCACTCGCTTTCTTTCTCCCCTTCTCTCTCTCCCTCTCTATCTCTCTCTCCCCCTCTCTCGCTCTCTCCCCCTCTCTCGCTCTCTCCCCCTCTCGCCCCCTCCCCCCTCTCTCTCTCTCTCTCTCTCTCTCTCTCTCTCTCTCTCTCTCTCTCGCTCTCTCTCTCTCTCTCTCTCGCTCTCGCTCTCGCTCTCTCTCTCTCTCTCTCTCTCTCGCTCTGTTAGCTGTTAGGTTGGTATTAGACGTGTGTAGGACTGGTGCTAATCTTCTTCTCTAAAACAGATGCCTCAGGTGCACAGTATGGGTGTATCCCAAATGGCACCCTATTCCCTATATAGTGCACTACTTTTGGCCAGGGCCCATAGGGTAAGTAGTGCACTATATAGGGAATAGGGTGCCATTTGGGGCGGTCCCTCTTTCCCTGGAGTATCATAGCAGTGGACCAGTGGGCCCACTCCAGCTCTCTAACCTCACAGCTTGACTTCACATCAGTTTGATCTGAAAAAACCCATTCAAGAGCCTCCGGATTACATGATGGAAAGTGATTGTGGGGGAATGAGAGAGAAGTGAATGGGTTGCAAAATCACTGAGATTGCATCTTTAAAAAGGAGTGCTTAAAGTGAAAGAGGTATGAGGAGAATCCAGGACTACGTCCCATAGGACACCCTATTCCCTACATAGTGCACTACTTTTGAGCAGGACCCTCTGGTCAAATGTGGTGCACTACGTAGGAAATACGGTGCCATTTGGGACACAGCCCATAAGAATCCAGCCTTCTGCTATATGTAGTGTTGCCACAAGCGAGGCTCTGTTTTCTCTGGTGTAAGAGACAGACGGAGTGGAAAGGCATTTTCTTTAATTACCGGCTGAGACTGAATTAACTATTAACGACACCGCAGGAAAACAGATTCCTCAAATCTCGTCCATAATGCATGTCCAAAAAAAGTGTCCGTTTAAAAGCTGTAATTGTTAGGACACACTACGGTGGTGCACTTTGAACATGATCCAATTACATGGAATCCTGTAGAGTTATTCCAGAGTGAGACGGCCATGTTGACCGTTGAGGCCATCCGGAAATGAAACATTGAACGGAGCAGGGTGACGTTGCCCCTAGACACTGAGCTGGGGTCAGTTTTGCATTTTCCCCACTAACGGTTGAGGTTAGGATTCGGGGAGAGGATCAAGGGATCAGGGAGAGAAAGCTGGTGAGGGAGGGGAAGCTAGATCAGTACCTAGGGGAACTTCAACCTGGAAACCCTGTGGTTTCATACAGTTATTATAAATAAGCTACGTTCTATGCTGGTCCCTTTGCAGATCTAAATTGTGCTGGGATAGCTGCCTCTCTCTCCATCTCCCTCTCTGGGCCCATTGATTTTCATCTGTCTCCCAGTGGAGGGAAGCAGATAGGAACATGGCCCGTGCTGCCTGGCTCCAAGCTGCAGACGTAGGCTAGTGCGTTGGGCCCTGACGTCAGAAGCCAGCGGGAGGTGCATTACTTTCCATCTCTGATCTATATGCATCAGCCTCGTACGCCCTCTGTGAGGAGAGAGGGAGCGAGGAAGAACACGTTTGGGAAGTTTTATGGTATATTATATAGGAATGGAAACATATTGATCGTTGTTATATCATGGATAAAGGGAAATGAAGAAGATTCAGGGGGCTTATTCTACTTTTGAAGTCAGGTGTTTTGTAGGAAGATATGCAGATTTCCATATGGTTTCTAATGTGCTGCCCTGTAGAAGCACATCATTTTCCTATAAAAAGGAGAGACATCTAGACAGTATTTAGACAGTGTCTATTAGCGACTACTCTGGATACAGAACAGGAATTCCTGGGAAATGTTTTATTAAACAAAATATTAATTTATATAGGTGTAAAAATAGATTTTTAATCAGGGAAGTGTTTCTTAATGAACTACAGTATAAGCTTTGAGGTGTTCAAAGCAGAACACCCCCCCCAACACACACACGTGTATGGATGCGTGCACACATACACAGCACTCCCCACACACACACACACACACATACACTCACGGTGTTGCAGCACCGTGATCAGTTTGCAGGCACCATCTGCCATTGGATTTATATAACTACTGATCCGCAAGCAGCTCTCTCGCTCACATCCTGATTGTGACTCACATCCCTCGGTGTTGTTGGAAATACAGGCGCATCATTACCTCTCCTCTCTGCTAAGCACCTAGTACTCTTTTTAGCTGTGTTGTGTAACTTACAGTTGGCTATGTGGTGAGAATGACTGAAAGCAAATTGAATGGAAGATAAGAATGCTATGAGGGCGAATAGACAGATTGTAAATGAGGGATGGAGAAGGATGGAGGGATAGATGGAGAGGACAGCAGGCTTTGAGAATTGGCTGAGAGAGAGAGAGAGAGAGAGAGAGAGAGAGAGAGAGAGAGAGAGAGAGAGAGAGAGAGAGAGAGAGAGAGAGAGAGAGAGAGAGAGAGAGAGAGAGAGAGAGAGAGAGAGAGAGAGAGAGAGAGAGAGAGAGAGAGAAAGAGAGAAATAGAGAAATAGAGAAAGAGAGAGAGGGCGGTAGGCTTCGAGCAATGGCTGAGAGAGAGGGGGAGGGAGAAGGTGAGGGAGAGAAAGTGATAGAGAGACAAACACACACAGAGCGAGAGAAAGAGAGCGAGAGAGAGAGAAGGAAAGAGGGTGAGAGATAAGGAGAGCTGTGTGTTGACACGCCTGCTCTCGTCAAAATTATAGCTGATCGCAATTTGTTGTTATCTTTTTCACTTTGCAAAACAATTCTTGGCGACCGTCTTGATAGAGGATTAAACAGGCAAGCTCCTCTCAACACTTAATTTAGAGAAAAACGATTGGCTTTCCCTTAAAACACTTCTGGCACCAAGAATCTCGGTGGCCGGCAGCCTGGTCCAAGACTGCATATACGAACCTTCCCTTCTGCCTGCTCTATCGATTCATAGTTTCTCCTCCGCAGAATGGCTGAGAGTGGTTCATTGTCTTCAAGCACGCTTTCGATTCTGTCTTAATGGCTCATTGAGTGCTAAGAAATGCCCTCATAGAATCTGGCGACCTCTCAGGTGCCAATTAGATATATCGGTAGAGGAGTCGCTGTTCATTTTCAGCCGCGTCGACAGTGTAATGAAAAATGATGCTCCTTGGGAAAAAAAAGACACGGAGCACATTTTAACTAGAAATTTATATTTTTACTGTAAAGTGTTGTCTGTTATAAGTAGGCTTATTTTTTGGCCTACTCCATGTTCTCTACTTTTGACAACGTTGTGACAATTCACTCAGCCCTCCACTGTCAGATTACGTCTCAAGGGAGTCATCCCAAATTGCACCCAATTCCTTATATAGCGCACCACTTTTGACAAGGGCTCAAAGGACTCTGAGCAAAAGTATTGCACTATGGAGGGAATAGGGTGTCATTTATATTCGGAACCCAGCCTTGATAAAACAGCACTGAAAGATGACAGCCACAGATGATGAAGATGGAAAAACAACAACACACAACAGAATCGGTTACAAGGCATTCTGGGTAAGTGGTGAGAGCATCAAGGAAGTCATATGTATATATGAGAGGTGTTTCTCTCCCAGTGCCAGTATTGATCGTAGCTGCTTCATTAAGCCGGACAATTTAGAGACGAGTGTCACGCCCTGACCTATAGAACTCTAGTTAGTTTGGTCAGGGTGTGCATGTTTAGTTTCTATGTTATGTTTTCTATGTTTACTTTCTAGGTGTTGTATTTCTATGTTTGGCCGGGTGTGATTCCCAATCAGAGACAGCTGTCGCTCGTTGTCTCTGATTGGGGATCATACTTAGGCAGCCTGTTTGCATTCATTAGTTGTGGGGGGGGGGGGTGGGTGTAATATAGCAGAGTGGGTTCCAGAGAGAGGGCAGTGAGTGGCCACCCTCGGCTCGGTCACTCAGTCTGTGTGAGTCAGAACAGGACATGACCGTGTGGAGAAGAGAGGCTGGGTGATTTAACACAGGCAATTAGTGAGTTTTATACTGTCTTAATGCTCCCGATCACCACCCAGAGGATATACAGGACGTAGAGAGAGGGAATAAAACATTTGCTGTTACAGTTTCTTGAAGCAGACTTCAAATGTCTGTGAATTTGGCATCATTTACAGTCACTCTGTATGTGTTGTATCCATCTCACTCTCCCAGCGGTCACCAGAATTTACAGGAAATTCCGTAATGAGCTAATTAGCAACGTTTTGCACAAATACTGCTAAATAGGATGGTGCCATCACGAGTGTTACAGTTACACCTTCCATACAAACATGTGTATGTGAAATCTCATTTACACTCAATAGGAATTATAGAGGAATGGAATGTTTTTCCAAGGAAAAGAAAAGTCCATGGAATTTGAGGGATTTTTTTTCTCTGCTGAAAACACCAAAAGGAAAAGCCTCCCCTGTTGGGTTGACAGATCCCCTTGACAGATCCCCGTTCTATTTTTGGTCTGAAAGCCGTATTGAAATGGAATAGAAGATGAATGAACAATGAGAATTCCACACAGAGATCTTGGCTCTAATATCTTGTTTTTGTTGGAAAAGAAAAGAAAATCAGGACAACATACAGTAGTTGGATGTGTTCCTGACACCCCTAAACGATAAACTAACAAGTTCCTGACACCCCTAACAACGATAAACTAACAAGTTCCTGACACCCCTAACAACGATAAACTAACAAGTTCCTGACACCCCTAACAACGATAAACTAACAAGTTCCAGACACCCCTAACAACGATAAACTAACAAGTTCCAGACACCCCTAATAACGCTAAACTAACAAGTTCCAGACACCCCTAATAACACTAAACTAACAAGTTCCAGACACCCCTAATAACACTAAACTAACAAGTTCCAGACACCCCTAATAACACTAAACTAACAAGTTCCAGACACCCCTAATAACTCTAAACTAACAAGGTCCAGACACCCCTAATACCGATAAACTAACAAGTTCCAGACACCCCTAATAACTCTAAACTAACAAGGTCCAGACACCCCTAATAATGCTAAACTAACAAGTTCCAGACTGTCACGATCGTTATGTGAAGCGGACCAAGGCGCAGCGTGATAGGCGTACATATTTTATTGAACGTACTCACACGAACAAAAACAACAAACCAAACAATACGTGAAGTCCTAGGTTAATAACACAAACCTATACGGATCAAGATCCCACAAATGACAAGTGCACAACAGGCTGCCTAAGTATGGTTCCCAATCAGAGACAACAAGACACAGCTGCCTCCGATTGGGAACCACCCCGGCCAACACAGAAACACACAATATAGAAAAGAACACATAGAAAACAAAACATAGACACTACACATATAAACTAACACCCTGGCTCAACATATAAGAGTCCCCAGAGCCAGGGCGTGACACAGACACCCCAATAACACTAAACTAACAAGTTCCAGACACCTCTAATAACGATAAACTAACAAGTTCCAGACACCCCAATAACACTAAACTAACAAGTTCCAGACACCCCTAATACCGATAAACTAACTAGGAACGCTAAACTCTGTGCTTGTTTTGATATACAACTTCTATATACCCCCCAAAATTCTTGTTTTTCCTCTCACTTTTGGAGCTTTTCCTTTGAGAAGCCTTATTTAGATCATACTCTGTCCTCATTTACTTCTGGGGGAAAATAAGCTTTGAAACAAGGAAATCCAATGATACATTGAATTCGTAATTCATTCCTTTCCAAAATTAATTTCCTTCAATTAAAAAACTCTGATGCGTTTAGATCCTGTCAGGGATTATATTCTCATTGATGCTCATTGGGCTCTGGTCAAAAGATGTGGACTTTCCAGAATGTGAAACGTTGAAAGGATCCAATTGAAATGAGGTTGTTGATGATGCAACAAGAAGAAGTCACAGCCTACTGTCTCCCTCTTCCATGACAGATAGAGAGGGAGGAGAGAGAAACAGAGAGAGGGAGAGAATGAGAGAGAAAGAGGAGGGAGAGCTTTGTTTTTGCAACACGGGTGGTGTAGTTAAAACACCTTGAATGAGTCTGAGAATTACCACTGTTTCCACAACACATTAGCAATGGGCTGTTTAGATCACAGGCATTATCGTGTGTGTGTGTGTGCGACACAATCAGGGAGATGTCAGGGATACAATTAATTCCGCACTGCTAATGCAAATTAGGATCTCCGCTCCTCTCGGCACTGCAGGGCGAGGCGGGAAACAACCCTCTCTCCTGTGAGAACAGGTATATTTAGAACTCAGTTTTAGATGTGTATCACCACGAGTTTTGTCATTTATCTAGTTCAGTTTTGTCATTTATCTAGTTCAGTTTTGGCATTTATCTAGTTCAGTTTTGGCATTTATCTAGTTCATTGGATTTATTGACATATATTGAAACCCTTATATAAGAGACTTTATGTCAAGACTATCATAGATTGAATGGATAAAATACAAATGGATTAATATGCAGGAAACATATGTGAGATGTACTATTATAGCTGTACTTTCATCTTTTCATCTCAATATGACAATCCCCTTTCAATATAACAGGTTAATAAAATCTACATGGCTATCATTGAAATCAGCCAGTTGGAAGATCTATTGAAAAGTGAAAAAACAAGGGTGTGTTTTGAGGGCAGTCAGACATGAAAGACCAGGCCCATGAAAATAAACCGCTTTTGGAGATTGAAGCTCTAGATCGATAAAAGCCAGTTTAACTGTCTAAAGCAGCTCACTAATATCTGTAACTTAAACTCCCATTCAGTGAGAGAGGGTGAATGAGAGGTGGAGATATAGAGGGGGAGCTTAATTGTATCATAAAGGAGTATCCTCCTTTCTCTCTCTCCCTCTCTTTCTCTCTCTCCCCTCTCTCTCGGGTCTCCTGTGCACAGCAAGGCTGTGTTATCCTGCTGAGCTTAAGGTATAGTCTTCTTGCTCTATCTACAGTGCATTTGGAAAGTATTCAGACCCTTTACTTTTTCCACATTTTGTTACTTTACAGCCTTATTCTAAAATTGATTAAATTATTATTTTTTCTCATCAATTTACACAAAATACCCCATAATGACAAAGCGAAAACAGGTTTTTAGAATTTTTGCTAATTTATTAAAAAACAGAAATTCATTATTTAGATAAGTATTCAGACCCTTTGCTATGAGACTCGAAATTGAGCTCAGGTGCATCCTGTTTCCATTGATCATCCTTGAGATGTTTCTACAACCTGATTGGAGTCCACCTGTGGTAAATTCAATTGATTGGACATGATTTGGAAAGGCACACACCTGTCTATATAAGGTCCCACAGTTGACAGTGCATGTCAGAGCAAAAACCAAGCCATGAGGTCAAAGGAATTGTCCGTAGAGCTCCGAGACAGGATTGTGTCGAGGCACAGATCTGGGGAAGGGTACCAAAAAATGTCTGCAGCATTGAAGGTCCCCAAGAACACAGTGGCCTCCATCATTCTTAAATGGAAGAAGTTTGGAACCACCAAGACTCTTCCTAGAGCGGGCCGCCCGGCCAAACTGAGCAATCAGGGGAGAATGGCCTTGGTCAGGGGGGTGAACAAGAACCCGATGGTCACTGACAAAGCTCCGGAGTTCCTCTGTGGAGATGGGAGAACCTTCCAGAAGGACAACCATCTCTGCAGCACTCCACCAATCAGGCCTTCATGCTAGAGTTGCCAGACGGAAGCCACTCCTCAGTAAAAGGCACATGACAGCCCGCTTGGAGTTTGCCAAAAGGCACCCTAAAGGACTCTGACCATGAGAAACAAGATTCTCTGGTCTGATGAAATCAAGATTGAACTCTTTGGCCTGAATGCCAAGTGTCACGTCTGGAGGAAACCTGGTACCACCCCTATGGTGAAGCATGGTGGTGGCAGCATCATGCTGTGGGGATGTTTTTCAGCAGCAGGGACTGGGAGACTAGTCAGGATCGAGAGAAAGATGAACGGAGCAAAGTATAGAGAGATCCTTGATGAAAACCTGCTCCAGAGAGCTCAGGACCTCAGACTGGGGCGAAGGTTCACCTTCCAACAGGACAACGACCCTAAGCACACAGCCAAGACAACGCAGGAGTGGCTTCGGGACAAGTCTCTGAATGTCCTTGAGTGGCCCAGCCAGAGCCCAGACTTGAACCTGATCGAACATCTCTGGAGAGACCTGAAAATAGCTGTGCAGCGATGCTCCCCATCCAACCTGAAGACTGGGAGAAACTCCCCAAACACAGGTGTGCCAAGCTTGTAGTGTCGTACACAAGAAGACTCAAGGCTGTAATCTCTGCCAAAGGTGCTTCAACAAAGTTTTTAAAAGTTTTTTATTTAACCTTTATTTAACTAGGCAAGTCAGTTAAGAACAAATTCTTATTTACAATGACGGCCTACACCGGCCAAACCCGGACGACGCTGGGCCAATTGTGCGCCGCCCTATGGGACTCCCAATCACGGCCGGTTGTGATACAGCCTGGAATCGAACCAGGGGGTCTGTAATGACGCCTCAAGCACTGAGATGCAGTGCCTTAGACCGCTGCGCCACATTACTTATGTAAATGTGATATTTCCGGGTTTTTTTTAAGACATTTGTAAACATTTCTAAAAACCTGTAATTATGGGGTATTGTGTGTAGATTGAAGAGGGAAAAAACGATTTAATCAATTTTAAAACAAGGCTGTAATGTAACAAAATGTGGAGAAAGTCAAGGAGTCTGAATACTTTCCGAATGTTTGTTTGCTTTCTCCTTCAACTTTCTATTTCTTTCTTGCTTTTCCTGCATTCAACCTATCTTGATTCCCTTTAGCTATCCTGTTTCCCTTTAGCTATCCTGTTTCTCTTTAGCTATCCTGTTTCTCTTTAGCTATCCTGTTTCTCTTTAGCTATCCTGTTTCTCTTTTGCTATCTTGTTTCCCTTTAGCTATCCTGTTTCTCTTTAGTTATCCTGTTTCCCGTTAGCTATCCTGTTTATCTTTAGCTATCCTGTTTCTCTTTAGCTATCCTGTTTCCCTTTAGCTATCCTGCTTCCCTTTAGCTATCCTGTTTCCCTTTAGCTACCCTGTTTCCCTTTAGCTACCCTGTTTCCCTTTAGCTATCCTGTTTCCTGCCTCCCTGAGGTTGAATATGAGCTCTATGCTATTTCCATTCACAGTTATTGAACATTCCTTTTTGGTTTACTCCGCAAATTGAATTCTTGATGAACTATAACGCTGTCTCTATTACAGACACAGAGGTAATATATATTCTATATCATAATGTAAGTAGAGGAGGATTCTGCAATACCATGATTGTTTTCCCTATAAACCTGTACACTGTATCTATGATCACTTTACATACTGTACCACTTTACAAATGTTCAGTATGGATCTGTTTAGTGTTAATGGAAGCAAGGTGCGTGGTTTACAGTGCATTGTAATAACCTGTGTGTGTGTGTGTGTGTGTGTGTGTGTGTGTGTGTGTGTGTGTGTGTGTGTGTGTGTGTGTGTGTGTGTGTGTGTGTGTGTGTGTGTGTGTGTGTGTGTGTGTGTGTGTGTGTGTGTGTGAGTGCAGTAATGTGCCTAATCTGTGTGTGTGTGGTTGACATTTACAAGCTACCTCCTTTTTGTTGAGCAACTTCTTCTAGAGCCAAAATGGAGGAGCTGTCTCCCTTTCTTTCTTTCTTTCTTTCTTTCTTTCTTTCTTTCTTTCTTTCTTTCTTTCTTTCTTTCTTTCTTTCTTTCTTTCTTTCTTTCTTTTCTTTCTTTCTTTCTTTCTTTCTTTCTTTTTTTCTTTCTTTCTCTCTCTCTCTCTCTCTCTCTCTCTCTCTCGCTCTCTCTCTCTCTCTCTCTCTCTCTCTCTCTCTCTCTCTCTCTCTCTCTCTCTCTCTCTCTCTCTCTCTCTCTCTCTCTCTCTCTCTCTCTCTCTCTCTCTCTCTCTCTCTCTCTCTCTCGTTTTTTTCCCCCTGGCCATTGGGTACATTTTCAAACAGCCGTTATTTTCCTTTGCGGGAAAGATAGGGTGCATGACGCAGACAAACAGACACACAGACAAATAGACAAACACAAACACACACACACTCTCTATCGCCACGCTTTCTCTCTCACTCTCATCTCCTCTACTGCACACATTCTGTCTCCTCTCTCTCCTTTTTCTGAATGCCTTGGAACCCTGGGGGCAAACAAACAAGAAGTCTGATAATTGAAAGAGGACTGCATAGCTTTTGTCACAATGAACTCCCATTTTCTAATTAAGGTAGGGCAGATATAAGCAGTAGTATTTTGCAACTCAAAGCTGGGAAAGGCGATGACCTCGTGAATATGATGCAATAGTCAATAGTGATGCACCACATTTTTACAAGCGTATATAGTCTTTGCAGTATAGAAATTATTCCATAAGGTGGACAAAAGCCTATTATGTAGGCCTAACATGTTAGAAATGTGTAGGCCTAACATGTTAGAAATGTGTTATACTAACATACAAAACTCAGGGACGCATAATGTACTGTATGTGCTTTCTCAAAGACCATTTGTTAGTTAGAGTAGCCCTGTGTTTCCATTTGCCTGGTGAATGTAGCTAGCTATAGATACAGATAGACTGTATTGTTTTCAGAGACAACATTGCAAAAGTGTTGCTTTGGCTGTCATCAGAGCCTGGGGAATCCACGTTTTCATATTGCAGGCATTCTGGAAAAAGGAGCAGTCTATTTCTCTCCCATAAAAATAAAATACAATGGCATGGTAGCCAGCAAAATGGCTGCTCCATAGACAACAGAGTCTGTCTCAGTGATACAAGGTGTTTGGGTGGATTTCACATTCTGAGGAATATACTTTCTCCCTTCAAGTGCAGGTCCCCTGAGGGACTCTTCTATGTGTTGACAAATTGCAGGATACAAAATATGCTACACTATCCTCCATGTATACCATCATCAATCCTATCTACTGTACATTGATGTGTACTCTCTTGGCTATGTGCATTGTCTATATCTGACCCTATCTCCCATAGGAGATGATTCACTGGAGAAGAACAACATGACAATCTCCCTAAATTATAACTGATTGTCACGCACACGTTCAGCGGGGAGACATTCAACCCCAGCCGACTGTAGACTCAGTTTAAATATAAACGGCCTAAGATGCAACATGGCACAGCTCTGTTTTACATTTTTTATGAAAACCTTTTAGTGGCTGTGAGCAGGAGGGGCCGCTTGGCGGTGAAAACGACCTAAGAGACAAAGACAGGCAGGCCAGGCTCATTATAGGAAAGTAATTTCTAAGTTTGAACCTGACGCACACACACACACACACACACACACACACACACACACACACACACACACACACACACACTGCCCCAGTGGCTCCCAGCATTAATGTGTGTTCTTTCTAGTCGTCTCCAGTCTTACTTTGCTGCTTTACATTCACATTTTTGTCATTTAGCAGACGCTCTTATCCAGAGTGCCTTGCTCAAGGGCTCATCGCCAGATTTCTCACCTCGTGGTCTCAGGAATTCGAACCAGTGACCTTTCGGTTACTGGCCCAATGCTGTTAACCACAGTCGAGCTTCCTTCACTGCACGAGTCATAGCAGGAGACCAGGAGAGGGAGACGGGGGGATTTGATTGGATGTGTTACCTGATATTTATTGTTCGATAGGTTAACTCTCCCAGGTCATGGCTTCCTGTGGCAAACACTGTGCATTTTTAAACAGCCATGCTGACTTACCAGCAAGACTCCACCGCCCCGGTGTTAGGAAACGCACATAACCACCACCATTGACCTTTATCAAGCAATAAACTCAATTAAATATGAATAGGAAAATAATTGAAAGTAACCAACACTTTCCCCTTTGGAAGATCAGAACCCATAGCCCAAAGTATGAGTTACACGGACAACAATAATGTTGACATTTAGCTCTCTACTCCTGGTAAATTACAGATTGAAAATATCATGGACTGTGTCAGACCTCGGGGGTGAAATGATAACCAAGTTGTATAAATGCAGTACAGATGTAGGATCTTAATTTGATCCGTTTCTCACAGCAAAAAATAATAATCCTGCAGCAACAGGAAATGTGAATTATTGTGTGGATAATCATTTATGTAAATTTTTGAAGGGGTTGCTACCTTTTTTTGTTAGGGAAAATTAAGTCTGATATTTGAAGTGGAAATTACTAACTTTAGAAGTCTGTTTAAACTTCGAATACACTACAAGTTAGCATTTCCTGCTGTGCATAAAATGTCCTGCAACAACAGGGTGATCAAATTAAGATCCAACATCTGTATTTTTGCTTGCAGGATTATTGGTCAACACTAGCACCGTTTTGAAGGATTTCTATGTGAGTCATCTGATCCATTTCAGTGGGGTTTTATAGGAGAAGATGTACAGTAGCGATTTTTTATTGTCTTATGAGAGAATTCATTGAAGCTATCAAATTAATGCAACAACAGACAGACTGCTGCTGTGAAATATTTATTTTGCCCATTGATCGGTTTCCTGAACCCACACCCCCTGCATCACCCTGCTTTTTGCATTGCACACAGGGAGGCAAGGAGGAAAATATCCTAACCTACCTGAACCATTATTTATCCATTGAGACAAACAAGGATTTCTGGATGAACTTCAGTGTTTTTCTCAGGACTGGAAGTCACCGGTCTCATTTGTATGATTATGATCCATTAGATTCTGATTCGCCCTTTACGGGTTGAAAATGGCAGATTTGGATACTGATAAGTGCTTAAATTGGAACGTTGTGGCTGTGCAGTAATGTGTCGACCGGGAGACCCATGGGGCGGCGCACAATTCGTCCAGGGTAGGGGAGGGAATGGCCGGCAGGGATGTAGCTCAGTTGGTAGAGCATGGTGTTTGCAACGCCAGGGTTGTGGGTTCGATTCCCACGGGGGGCCAGTATGAAAAAGAAAGAAAGTTATGTATGCACTTAATAACTGTAAGTCACTCTGGATAAGAGCGTCTGCTAAATGACTAAAATGTAATACAGTGTCAATGTTCATGATCACTATGTTTGACGTACAGTTACAAGATGACATGGTGTTATACCCTGGGTTGTCCTGAACAGAATGTTTGTTGTATTGTGAAGAAAGTTTGCCACGGACCACACATCTGAATGCACTCATGACAAAATTATTATCTGCTTCTCTGAATTGCCTTGTGAAAGCCTAACACTATAAGATTGTATTTTATCATTTAGCTAGTCATGTTGGCAATAGAACAAGCTTTGAAATTATGCCCACCTGACCCAGATTGCGATTTATAATGAGCCATTTTTGGATTGCGTAAACAACAGTTATTGTGTGATGGCGGGGTTGCAGAGTTGTGTTCCAAACACAATAACTACAAGTGTGCTTCCTCTAGTTCCTCAACGGTACAGCTAGGAGAGCTCAAAAAAGCATCTTATAGTTGAAGAAATATAAATGCAACATGCAACAATTTCAAAGATTTTACTGAGTTACGGTTCATATAAGGAAATCAGTCAATTTAAATAAATAAATTAGGCCCTAATCTATGGATTTCACATGACTGGGCAGGGGTGCAGCCATTGGTGGGCCTGGGAGGGCAAAGGCCCAAACACTTGACAGCCAGGCCCACCCACTGGGGAGCCAGGCCCAGCCAATCAGAATGAGTTTTTACCCACAAAAGGGCTTTATTACAGACATAAATACTCCTCACCCCTATGACTTGGGTGACTGGAGTCTTTGACAATTTTTTGGGACTTCCTCTGATACCGCCTAGTATATAGGTCCTGGATGGCAGGAAGCTTGGCCCCAGTGATGTACTGGGCCGTACACACTCACCTTACGGGCGGATGCCGAGCAGTTGCCATACCGGTCAGGATGCTCTCGATGGTGCAGCTGTAGAACTTTTTGAGGATCTGGGGACCCATGCCAAATCTTTTCAGTCTCCTGAGGGGGAAAAGGTGTTGTAATGCCCTCTTCACGACTGTCTTGGTGTGTTTGGACCATGATAGTTTGTTGGTGATGTGGACACCAAGGAACTTGAAACTCTCGACCCGCTCCACTACAGCCCCGACGATGTGAATGGGGGCGTGTTCGGCCCTCCTTTTCCTGTAGTCAACGATCAGCTCCTTTGTCTTGCTCACGTTGAGGGAGAGGTTGTTGTCCTGGCACCACACTGCCAGGTCTCTGACCTCTTCCCTATAGGCTGTTATCTATCTTGTTGGCTAGTCACTTCATACCTACTTATATATTCCTCAATTACCTCGTACCCCTGCACATCGACTCGGTACTGGTACCCTGTGTATATAGCCAAGTTATCGTTACTCATTGTGTATTTATTCCTCGTGTTCCTATTTTTCTCTACATTGTTGGGAAGGGCCCATAAGTAAGCATTTCGCTGTTAGTCATCACCTATTGTTTACGAAACGTGACAAATAAAATTAGATTGGATTTGCATGAATGTGTCTGTTGGTCTAGAAGAGTTTGTCCTCACTTTGGCTCTTGTCTGCTGCCTCTTTCCTTCCTTGGCTCCTTAACTGTAATCTCTTTGGTCAAGAATGAGATAGTGTATTTATTATGAAACCAAGACTCAAAAAGAGCTTCACTCTTTTCTTTGTCAAAATGTCCCCTGCCTCCCTCCCTCCGGCTTGTAGCAGGGTTGGAGTCAGTTCCATTTTATTTCAGGCAATTCAGGAAGTAAACTGAAATGGAATTGACCCCTAACCCTGGCTCCTAGTGCAGCTGAATTGGACCTGAGAGGAAGAAGAGGCCCTCTGGACTGCCTCCACATGTGGCCGCTTTACACTGTGGAGAGACAAGGGGATTAAGCTTCACCCCTTGCTTCACCCCTTGACCCCTTGAGCCGTCCAGGTCAAATGTAGTGCACTATATAGGGAATAGGGTGCCATTTGGGACACAGCCTGACTCTCATCATCACAATGTGTACAGTACAGTGCCTCATCTGCCAGTACCTCACACTGCTGTACTGCAGAGCAGACTGGAAGATGATATCACCACTGGGCTCCAGTTCAATAGCCTTGGAATCCCCTCATATTACACTTGGCCTTTAGTTGAACCCCAGCGGGGTAATGTGGGTTGTTATACGCCATTGTGGACAGCTAGGGGGAATGCACTTAGCTAATCTACTGTAGTCTTTCTTGACCACTAGTCAAGGCAATTTGGTGAATTTTAAACATTGACAATTCTATGAATTGTATATAAAATGTTCCTTGACTTGCATAAATAAATATTTGTAATCATAAGGGGCTTTTTCCCTTTGCTTTTAAATATTTCCCATACAAACTCCGTTGAGAGGTCCGGTGTATTCCGCCTCCCCCTGTAGGTCTCAGTCCTTTCATGTTGCTTGATGTCTTACTCTCCTGACACCCCAGACCTCGGCCATGTCTCACTCATAACCAAGTTGATGGAATGTAAAAAATGTAAAGGCTCTTTGAGCGAGTCCTTGGCCCCCTCAGGTCTCTGGAAATTGAAAAGTCAGAGAGAGAGCAAACTGTCTGGACAGAGTGAGGAGTGAGGAGACTCAGCCATAACCTAGCCAGTTCGTTCTTTAAAAGACGTCCGACAGGGTTGTCCGATATCTCCGCACTCGATAGACTAGAGGGGAGATGCTATCTGAAACCATTAAACTTGTGTTGAGAGAATAGAATGCTCAGTTTCTCTGAACATATTCCATCAGCCACTGCCACTGTAGCGCAGTCCGGATCCAGGGCCTTGCAGTCAAGACTCTATATTTCACAGTTAAGGCGGTTTCATGGCAACTATTTGAAGAATAATAGAAAATCCATTGCTGATTGACTCACTCCCGGGGTAATTAATTTCCTTCAGTTCTGTTGGCTCAACTCTAACCCTCATATCTGCGCTGTGGTTGTTCCGTCACATAGCCTCTGTTTTACTGGTGCTATTAACATGAAAGACATGAGTCATCAGAGCTAGGGGTCTGGTATACACACACACACACACACACACACACACACAGTTAAAAAAGTATGTGGATGTGTGGGTGTGACCAGTGGTCATGCTGCTGAATAGCCTACCTCTCCTGCCAGTGAAGCTAAGGCAGTGAACTACAGACTCTGGCTGCATTCCAATTCACTTCAACCACCTCCTTTCCTTTCTCCTTATAAGGATTGAGGACAGAGCCCAAGGTAGTTCCAAACTAACCATGCATTTTCATCTATGTTTTCCCTCATGACTGCTGATCTAAAAAGGATGGGTTGGATCATGTTCTGTAAACCTATCCTTCCATCCATCAGTGGTGATGTGGTCTAAGGCACTGCATCGCAGTGCTAGCTCTGCCACTAGAGATCCTGGTTCGAATCCAGGCTCTGTCGTAGCCGGCCGCGACCGGGAGACCCATGAGGCGGCGCACAATTGGCCCAGCGTCGTCCAGGGTAGGGGAGGGAATGGCCGGCAGGGATGTAGCTCAGTTGGTAGAGCATGGCGTTTGCAACACCAGGGTTGTGGGTTTGATTCCCACGGGGGGCCAGTATGAAAAATAATGTATGCACTCACTAACTGTAAGTCACTCTGGATAAGAGCGTCTGCTAAATGACTAAAATGAAGGAAAGGTGACAAGGAAGTAAGCCTTGTTAGTAGTATTGGCACACATCATCTTTGTTGAGGAGAAAAGGCACGCATCATTGAAGGACACAGACCACAGGAGGATACATGTTGCCACTACAGCGTGTTATTCTGGTCCCTCCTTATCCCTGATCCTCTTTTGTTCCCTCCAACACACGTTTTTCTCTGCTTCTCCTTTCACCTCAAAGGATAATAACAGTTGATGCATTCCTAGACAGTTTGTAGGTAAAGGTAAGGTTCAATATGGCTAATGTCACCCCTAAGTGGTTTTATCCAACGACTCTGTCTTACGCTAACACAATTGGGGGCGTTTACAGAATCACATACAGTGGGGAAAAAAAGTATTTAGTCAGCCACCAATTGTGCAAGTTGTAGGCCTGTAATTTTCATCATAGGTACACGTCAACTATGACAGACAAAATGAGGAAAGAAAATCCAGAAAATCACATTGTAGGATTTTTAATGAATTTATTTGCAAATTATGGTGGAAAATAAGTATTTGGTCAATAACAAAAGTTTCTCAATACTTTGTTATATACCCTTTGTTGGCAATGACACAGGTCAAACGTTTTCTGTAAGTCTTCACAAGGTTTTCACACACTGTTGCTGGTATTTTGGCCCATTCCTCCATGCAGATCTCCTCTAGAGCAGTGATGTTTTGGGGCTGTCGCTGGGCAACACGGACTTTCAACTCCCTCCAAAGATTTTCTATGGGGTTGAGATCTGGAGACTGGTTAGGCCACTCCAGGACCTTGAAATGCTTCTTACGAAGCCACTCCTTTGTTGCCCGGGCGGTGTGTTTGGGATCATTGTCATGCTGAAAGACCCAGCCACGTTTCATCTTCAATGCCTTTGCTGATGGAAGGAGGTTTTCACTCAAAATCTCACGATACATGGCCCCATTCATTCTTTCCTTTACACGGATCAGTCGTCCTGGTCCCTTTGCAGAAAAACAGCCACAAAGCATGATGTTTCCACCCCCATGCTTCACAGTAGGTATGGTGTTCTTTGGATGCAACTCAGCATTCTTTGTCCTCCAAACACGACGAGTTGAGTTTTTACCAAAAAGTTCTATTTTGGTTTCATCTGACCATATGACATTCTCCCAATCCTCTTCTGGATCATCCAAATGCACTCTAGCAAACTTCAGATGGGCCTGGACATGTACTGGCTTAAGCAGGGGGACACGTCTGGCACTGCAGGATTTGAGTCCCTGGCGGCGTAGTGTGTTACTGATGGTAGGCTTTGTTACTTTGGTCCCAGCTCTCTGCAGGTCATTCACTAGGTCCCCCCGTGTGGTTCTGGGATTTTTGCTCACCGTTCTTGTGATCATTTTGACTCCACGGGGTGAGATCTTGCGTGGAGCCCCAGATTGAGGGAGATTATCAGTGGTCTTGTATGTCTCCCATTTCCTAATAATTGCTCCCACAGTTGATTTCTTCAAACCAAGCTGCTTACCTATTGCAGATTCAGTCTTCCCAGCCTGGTGCAGGTCTACAATTTTGTTTCTGGTGTCCTTTGACAGCTCTTTGGTCTTGGCCATAGTGGAGTTTGGAGTGTGACTGTTTGAGGTTGTGGACAGGTGTCTTTTATACTGATAACAAGTTCAAACAGGTGCCATTAATACAGGTAACGAGTGGAGGACAGAGGAGCCTCTTAAAGAAGAAGTTACAGGTCTGTGAGAGCCAGAAATCTTGCTTGTTTGTAGGTGACCAAATACTTATTTTCCACCATAATTTGCAAAAAAATTCATTAAAAATCCTACAATGTGATTTTCTGGAAAAAAAATTCTCAATTTGTCTGTCATAGTTGACGTGTACCTATGATGAAAATTACAGGCCTCTCTCATCTTTTTAAGTGGGAGAACTTGCACAATTGGTGGCTGACTAAATACTTTTTTTCCCCCACTGTATGGTAAATCACAGTGAAAGGCCATTATGCGATAAAACAAATATTGCGGCCTGTGTCACTCCAAAGACACCGTGCTGACTCCAGGTGGGTTGGGGGAGACTGATGAGCAAAGGCCAGCCTATAAGGAAAGGCTAATAATGTGTCTCACATTGAAAGACCTTGGGAGTCTTGTGTCTCGGAGATGAGCGGCTGATACCCAAGATGCTTTGGGTCGGTTGTCACCCCGGTCACGTCTGCGCTGGAGCAGTCTAACGCACTGTAATTATGGCCAGACGATGAGCCCCATGGATGAGAGAGTGCAGGTGTCTGCTACTCTTCTTCAGCCGCAGCCCCCTGGCAGACAGAGAGGCAGACAGACAGGCAGACAGCAGCTCTCCTAAATGTGTCATCTCGTCCCATTAAAGGACAAGGATGTGCTTGACATTGTTACGCTATGGTTAAACCCAGCACTCAGAGAAACAAAACACGACTAAGGGAGTGGAAGAAACAAAAACTATTTTAATAAAAGTTCAATTTGTCTTAGTCCAAAAACAACTGAAGAAAAGGAACAGAGTGGGCTAGTCGGCTTCGGAGGAAGGAGAGGCTGAGGCAGGCAGGCAGGCAGGCAGGCAGGCAGGCATGTCTGAACTGAAGACAAAACAAACGACAGGTTAAGGAGAGTAAAGAGCCAGGCTGAAGACAAAGACAATTTAACTCTACGGGTGAGCCAAGTTACCGCTCTAGTAAGAACAACGATCTGGCGCCGGTGGAGAGCCATGCCCAGGAATTAGTAGTGCAGGTTGATGAGAGAATAGGATGCAGCTGCGTAGGCAGGAATCACTGGAAACAACCCGCAGCTGCACAGGAGAGGCAGATCCTGAGCACGCCCCCCGATCCACTCCAGACACACCCACATAATGGGGACAGACACACATACAGATACAACAGACAAAGAGGGGACAAAACAAGGAGGAAGGGAAACAGAAAAGGGAGAGACAAGCTGCCCACATAACAGTACCCCCCTCAATGGTCGCCACCTGGCGACCCACCAGGCCTGTCAGGGTTGTCGTGATGGAAGTCCGTGATCAGCTGAGGATCCAACACAAAACGCTTAGGGACCCAAGACCTCTCCTCTGGTCCATAACCTTCCCAATCGACAAGGTATTGGAGACTCCTACCCCGCCTCCGAGAGTCCAGGAGCCTACTGACGGTGTAGGCTGGATGGTCGTCAATGAGGCGAACAGGTGGAGGTGGATCAGCCGGCGGACACAAAAGGCTGGAGGACACAGGTTTCAGTTGGGAGACGTGGAAAGTAGGGTGTATCTTCATGGCTGAAGGCAACTTCAAACGAACCCGACAGCGGGGTTAACGATGGACTCCACCACAAACGGACCCAGGTACCGAGGAGACAGCTTGCGTGATTTGGTACGAAGAGGTACGTTCTTAGATGACAGCCAAACTTCTTGACCAGGATGAAACACAGGTGCGGGAGTCCTGCTCCTATCCGCTGTCGTCTTGTTCCTGTCGGTGGTCCGAAGCAACGCTTCCCGAGCGTCGCTCCACACTCTCTGGCAGCGGCGGAGGTTCCCCTGAACCGAAGGAACAGCCAATTCCTTTTCCTGAGCAGGAAACAGAGGGGGTTGATAACCCATGGTTACTTCGAAGGGTGAAAGGCCGGTGGCAGAGGTGGTGAGGGAGTTGTGGGCGTACTCTATCCAAGGCAGATGTTTGGCCCAGGATGATGGATGTTGAGCAGCCACACAATGAAGGGTTGCTTCGAGGTTTTGATTGGCTCTTTCTGTTTGACCGTTGGTCTGGGGATGAAACCCTGAGGACAGACTAACGGAAGCACCCAAAGCAGAACAGAAAACCTTCCAAACACGGGAAGTAAACTGTGGGCCTCTATCAGATACGATGTCCACAGGTATTCCATGGGGACGGAATACATGTTGGACTAGGAGGTCCGCTGTCTCACTGGCAGACGGTAATTTTGGTAATGCTATATAGTGAACAGATTTAGAGAATCTGTCCACAATGGTAAGTATAGTATCATTACCTTCAGACTTGGGTAGGCCGGTGACAAAATCCATGGCTATGTGGGACCAGGGACGGCTGGGAACTGGGAGGGGTAGCAGCAGCCCCGAAGGGGACTGATGGGAGGCTTTGCCCCGAGCACAGGTTGAACAGGCTGCCACAAAAGCCTGAACGTCAGTTTCCATTGAAGGCCACCAAAAATGTCTCCGAAGCAGCGTCAACGTGCGTCTCATCCCAGGGTGACCAGCCAAACGGGAGGTGTGAATCCACTGCAACACCTGAGACCGGACCGTCTCGGGAACAAAGAGTAGGTTGGGAGGTCCATCACCCGGTCCCGGGTCCGTGGCAAGTGCAGTCTTCACAAGAGACTCGATCTCCCACTGTACTGCCGCCACGACGCATGAGGAAGGTAGGACTGCCTCAGGCTCGCTGGTCTCCGAAGGGTCAGCAAACTGGCGGGACAAAGCATCTGGTTTAACATTTCTTGACCCCGGTCTGTATGTAAGAATAAAGTTAAACCTACTAAAAAACAGGGCCCCATCTGGCTTGGCGTGAGTTGAGTCTCTTAGTGGCTTGGATGTAAGCCAAGTTTTTGTGGTCTGTCCAGACCACAAACGGCAGTTCAGCTCCATCCAGCCAGTGCCGCCATTCTTCCAGTGCTAGCTTGACCGCCAGCAGTTCCCGGTTTCCAACATCGTAATTCCGTTCTGTGGGTGACAATTTCTTGGAGAAAAAAGCACAGGGGTGAAGCTTTTGGTCAGTGGGGGAGCGCTGGGAGAGGACTGCTCCCACACCTGAGTCAGACGCGTCCACCTCCACAATAAACTGCAGAGAGGTATTGGGGTGTATCAACACGGGGGAGGTGGAAAACAGTTCCTTCAAAACCCCTACCGCCTGCTCCGCCTCAGGGGACCACAGAAAAGGGACTTTTGGGGATGTGAGTCTAGTAAGGGGTGCCACCACTTTACTAAAACCCTTAATGAATCTACGGTAGAAGTTAGCAAAGCCCAAAAATCGTTGAAGTTGCTTACGGGTGGTGGGTGTGGGCCATTCCGTCACTGCCGGATCTTCTCGGGGTCCGCCTTCACCTGCCCGCTCTCAATGATGAAACCAAGGAACGATGTAGACTGTTTGTGGAACTCACACTTTTCTGCTTTGACGTACAGCTTATTCTCCAAGAGCCGTTGAAGGACTTGACGGACGTGTGACTCATGCTCCTCGGGTGACTTGGAAAAAACAAGAATATCATCCAGGTATACAAAGACAAAACGGTTCAAAAAATCCCTAAGAACATCGTTCACCATGGCTTGGAATACAGCAGGGGCGTTTGAGAGCCCAAAGGGCATGACCAAATACTCAAAATGCCCCAGTGGAGTGTTGAAAGCGGTTTTCCACTCATCTCCCTTTCGGATTCTGACAAGGTGATAAGCGTTCCTGAGGTCGAGCTTGGAGAAAACTGTGGCGCCATGCAGAGGTTCAAAAGCTGAGTTGATGAGTGGAAGGGGATACTTGTTTTTAACAGTTATGTTGTTTAAACCCCTGATATCAAAACAGGGGCGTAACGACTTGTCTTTCTTTTCAACGAAAAAGAAACCTGCACCCAAAGGAGACGACGAGGGACGGATTATGCCCGAGGCCAGAGAATCACCAATATACTGCTCCATTGCCTCTCTTTCCGGTCGGGACAGATTGTATAAGCGACTAGAGGGCAAGGGAGCACCAGGAAGCAGTTCAATAGGGCAATCATAAGGCCTATGTGGTGGTAGAGACAGAGCCTTGTCCTTACTGAAAACCTCCGCTAAGTCATGGTATTCTTTGGGGACAGATGACAGATCGAGAGGAGCTGAGGGATGAGTTGGGTTACACTTAGTGGGGGGAACCGCTGACCTAAGGCACTCTGAATGGCAGTTAGTGCTCCAACTGAGAATGGTGTGACGTGTCCAATCAATTTGTGGGTTGTGAAGAGCCAACCAGGGGAAGCCAAGGATTAGGGAGGTAGCTGAGCCAGACATAACTCTTAACTGAATGCTTTCACAATGATTGCCAGAAATCACTAGGGAAACGGGGGTGGTTTGATGAGTTATCTCCCGAGGAGGCGCCCATCAAGGGCTGTGACCCGAATGGGGGTAGGTAGTGGCTCCATGGGGATACGAGCTTGTGTAACGAACTGGTGGCTAATAAAGTTGTCTTCTGCACCTGAGTCTATGAGAGCTGAGAGTGGCAGGGAATGACTCTGGAAACGTAAGGTTACAGGTACTTGTAATCGGGGAATGATGGGTTCAGGATCTAGCTCTGGGCTCGCAAGTAGACCCACCGTTACGAGCGAGCCTTGTCTTTTGGTCGCTTAGGGCATGTAGCCAGAATGTGTGTGGCGTCTCCACAGTACAGGCACTCACCCGCCTGGAGGCGCCGTTGCCGCTCTGCTGGAGGTAGTCGAGCTCGACCCACTTGCATTGGTTCCTCCTCTGTGCTCGGGATGATATCAGGAACAAGAAGCTGCCGGCTCCGGGGAGGCGAGACTCGAGTGGTTGAAGGCTGGGGAACTCGTCCTCCTAGATGTGGCCGACCGCCTCTCTCCCGACACCTCTCCTGCAACCGGTTGTCTAGCTTAATGGACAGGGAAACGAGAGAATGTAAATCATGTGGCTCGTCACGAGCAGCCAGTTCATCCTTAATGGCTTCATTCAAACCGTTTAGAAATGCTCCTTGAAGTGCCACATTGTTCCACTTGGAGTCCGCTGCCAAAGTCCAGAACTCAATAGAGTACTCAGCCACACTGTTAGAACCCTGCCTCAAATTAAAAAGTATCTTGGAGGAATTACCCACATGGTCAGGATGGTCAAAAACAGTCTTCAATTTAGCAGAAAAATCTGCAAAAGTCAATCCAGTCAAAGTTTGATTTAAGCACACAGCCTCAGCCCAAACCAGAGCTCTCCCCTCTTAACAGCCCCAGAACATAATGTACCTTAGAGGAATCAGTAGAAAACGACAGTGGTCTCTGCCGAAAAATCAAGTCACACTGAAGCAAAAATCCCCGGCACTTGTCCAATTCTCCATTGAACGGTTCAGGCGACGTGACAGGGGGTTCCCGATGGAACGAAGCCTGCATAATGTCAGAGGAAACAACTTGGGGTGCATCAAACTGGGGGTCAGAGAGAGATGGAGAACTGATAGACAATTTAGAGACTTGTGTAGTTAACTGAGTCACCTGGTTCAGCAGTTGATGATTATCTTCCAAACGAGTCCGAATCAATTGGTCATGCTGTCCTAGCAACATTCCTTGAGCCTGGATAGCTTGTTGGAAGCTGTCTTCGTTTGCCCCGTGCTGTTTCTCTGTTGGGTCCATGGCCAGATCGTTCTGTTACGCTATGGTTAAACCCAGCACTCAGAGAAACAAAACACGACTAAGGGAGTGGAAGAAACAAAAATTATTTTAATAAAAGTTCAATTTGTCTTAGTCCAAAAACAACTGAAGAAAAGGAACAGAGTGGGCTAGTCGGCTCCGGAGGAAGGAGAGGCTGAGGCAGGCAGGCAGGCAGGCAGGCAGGCAGGCAGGCAGGCAGGTTGGGAGGTATGTCTGAACTGAAGACAAAACAAACGACAGGTTAAGGAGAGTAAAGAGCCAGGCTGAAGACAAAGACAATTTAACTCTACGGGTGAGCCAAGTTACCGCTCTAGTAAGAACAACGATCTGGCGCCGGTGGAGAGCCATGCCCAGGAATTAGTAGTGCAGGTTGATGAGAGAATAGGATGCAGCTGCGTAGGCAGGAATCACTGGAAACAACCCGCAGCTGCACAGGAGAGGCAGATCCTGAGCACGCCCCCCGATCCACTCCAGACACACCCACATAATGGGGACAGACACACATACAGATACAACAGACAAAGAGGGGACAAAACAAGGAGGAAGGGAAACAGAAAAGGGAGAGACAAGCTGCCCACATAACAGACATCTTCACGTGTCCTGTCCCTACTGTACCCCTCAAATATAGACAGGTGTTCTGTCATTACTGTACCCCTCAAATATAGACAGGTGTTCTGTCCCTACTGTACCCCTCAAATATAGACAGGTGTCCTGTCCCTACTGTACCCCTCAAATATAGACAGATGTTTTGTCCCTACTGTACCCCTCAAATATAGACAGGTGTCCTGTCCATACAGTACCCCTCAAATATAGACAGGTGTCCTGTCCCTACTGTACCCCTCAAATATAGACAGGTGTTCTGTCCCTACTGTACCCCTCAAATATAGACAGTTGTTTTGTCCCTACTGTACCCCTCAAATATAGACAGGTGTTCTGTCCCTACTGTACCCCTCAAATATAGACAGGTGTTCTGTCCCTACTGTACCCCTCAAATATAGACAGGTGTTCTGTCCCTACTGTACCCCTCAAATATAGACAAGTATTCTCATGTTGACGTAAAGTGGTCTAAAGTGTAGTGAAGACAGTGACCTGTTCAAGGATCCTGCCTGAAATACAAAAACGTATTGTCAACATACCAGGCTCACTTTTTCTAGTAACGCCGGTCCTAGATGACAAGAAAGGCAAATATAAGTTGGGTAGCTACCATACTGGATGGATTCTGACTGATCTTTGTCAGTGTGTTCTCTTCGGAGGTCTAGAAGAACTCCATCTAATTCATAATCAAACCTCACAGCCAAGAATGATTAATCCGCAGCCCTTATTCCTACTGGACTTACCGTCGCCATAGGGCTGTGCTTCCATGGCGGGAAAGAGAATCAGAGAATCCCAGAAGTGCTCTAGTCTTTTTCCTCATTTGAACAGAGACTATTTGGGATTTGGAGAGAAGCTGGCTGGCTGTCTAGGCTTAGCGAGAGGTGGGGTGGGGGAAGAACATTGGTTTCGCAGGTTGACAGGCGGAGCAGCCATTTCCCTAGTGGGGAGGAGATATTTCAAGAGGCGGCGGGCCCCTCGTCAGCGGGCGTGCTGCATCTCAGCGTCATGGCAGACAGAACCCCCTTGTTCCGGGATGGAAAGGGAAGGGGGAAGGAAAAAAGAATACTCTGCAAGTGGGTCAGCAGCCCCATGGAGGGGTGGAGGAGCGTTGGTTGCTGCTTCCCTCCCTCCATCTCTCTCCTCCCTCGATCCCTCGCTATCTCACACACTCATTTACTTAAGTGCTCTTTGCACAGCCACACTCACTCCTCTCTCTCTATCATACTCTCTCAGTCCCTCTACTTTTCCTGTCATTGTCATAACGACCCATACATTATCCATTTCTTTCTAGCTGTCTTTTTCCTTTCCCCTTTTCTCATCCTTTTTTTCCATCTCTGTTTCTCTTTCTATAGCAACAATAACAAGGACACTTTTAAATGTGCCTTTAGAGGCCATGCAATTCAGTACTCATCTCAAAAACAAAAGCAATTTAGGTCAAAAGAGTCCATACTAACAAAGGAAATAGAAGGTCTAACAGAACAGATAGATAGCAATAAAAACTGTAACATAGAGGCTCAGAATAAATTAGAGGAAAAACAAAAAGAAATTGAGAAACTTATTCAAGAAAGATCAAGTGTAATATATTATAATTAGTAGTAAAATTAACAGCTATACAGAAAGACTCATGTGAAGGTGAAATTACAGAGGAGGAACTTATGGATGCAATTAAAGACTTTAAGTCCGGCAAAACTCCAGGGTTGGATGGCATACCAGTCGAGGTATACCAAACCTTTTTTAATATACTCAGAGGACCATTATTAGCATGTTTTAACCACTCCTATGTAAATGGTAGACTATCAGACACTCAAGAAGAAGGTCTGATTTCATTATTACTGAAACAGGATACAAGTGGGAAATATAAAGATCCAGTCCATTAAAGAAATTGGAGGCCCCTTACACTTCAGTGTTGTGATGCATAAATTCTAGCAAAATGTATAGTGCATATAATTAAAAAGGACATTATTCATTCTAATCAGACAGGTTTTTTACATGGACGATACATTGGAGATAATACAAGGAAAGTACTGGAAACAATAGAACACTTTGACAAATCTGGGAAACCAGGCCTGCTATTCATAGCAGACTTTGAAAAGGCATTTGATAAAGTACGACTGGAGCATTTCAATTTTGGAGAATCTCTTATAAAATGGGTTAAAATCATGTATAGTAACCCTAGGTGTAAAATAGTAAATAATGGCTATTTCTCAGAAAGTTTTAAACTGTCAAGAGGAGTAAAACAAGGTTGTCCACTATCGGCATATCTATTTATTATGGCCATCGAAATGTTAGCTATTAAAATCAAATCCAACAATAATATCAAGGGATTAGAAATCCAGGGCTTAAAAACAATGTGTCATGAGCACTCTCTCTCCCTGGTAGCAACATTAATTGCATTCAATTATCTTCCACTCTGCTCACCTCCCTCTCTCTACTCAGCCTAACTAGCTCCACCTGCCCTGCTCTGCTCTTGTTACCTGGCCAGCTGCACTGCATTTCCCACTCACCATCCTCACCTTGCCTCACTCTGTTCTAATTACTCTGCCAGCTGAACTGCATTTCCCCACTACCTCTCCCAGTATATCAAGCCCTGGTTTTCAGCCAAGCCCTGTCAGATCGTCTTCAAACCCGGACCAGTAACCTGCCTGTCTGCGCTCTGACTCCTGTTTGTGATACCGATCCTTTCTTGACTGCCTCCTTGTTCTACTGCCCCGTCTATCCCAACCTGCCTTCTGGACCTCGACTACTCTCCGATCTTCAGCCCCTCCGGTAACTCGTTTCTGCCTTCTGTCTCTCACCACGATATTTGCCCAGCCCTGATCTGTACTTCTGCCTGCCATTCATATTGCTGTTGTGTGTGTGTTCCCCCAGGTCTCCGACCACCAGATGAGCGTGCCCAGACGTTTCACCACCCTCAGCCCGATACGCCGCTCCATCACTGGGGAACACACACACTAAGCACTTGGACTGGACACCCCCGGACATTTGGTGACCCCCGGAGCACAGGTACCCACAGGAGGACCCTGAAAGACCCCTGACACCCCTGGGACTCCTCTTCCCGCCTGTAACCTTGAATAAAGAACTCTGAATTTGAACTTGCGCTCTTGGGTCCTCTTCTGTTCGTGACAGAACGATCTGACCATCATGGACCCAGCGCACTCCCTGACCACGATGGAGGAAGAGCCAGAGAGGACTGCCCTACAGCGACTGGAACGCTCTGAGGGAGACATAAATCGGATGGCTGGCGACATCGCTTCCCTTCTCCAGCTATTCAACCAGCAGCAACAACAGTTCCAACTGCAGCAACAACAGCTAGCCCAAGCCCTGCAACTACTCTCAAGCCCGGCTACTCCACCTGCACCCCCCTGGTCCTTTTGTTCCTGGACCACCGATACTCCTTCATCCCTCCGCTGGAGGTCCCAATGCTGCAGGCCCGGCAGTGCTGCCACCAGATCCCCACGCTCCTGAACCAAGGATTGGGAACCCGGAACGTTTTGATGGCAACCAGAAGCAAGTAAGACCATTCTTGAGCAGCTGCCGAATCCAGTTTGCACTACAGCCCAGGACTTTCTCAACAGAGGGAGCCAAGGTGGGGTATGTCATCACACATCTCACCGGTCGAGCTCGGTTGTGGGGAACGGCGGAATTCGACCGGCAAACCCCAGCCTGTGCCTCCTTCAGTGCCTTTGAGGAGGAGATGTTAAAGGTCTTTGACCTAGGCTCGCCAACAGCCGAAGCGTCACAAGCTCTGCTCACCATCCGTCAGGGCAATCGGACAGTGGCAGACTTCTCCATTGACTTTCGTACCCTGGCCAGTCAAAGCTCGTTTAACCCAGAGGCACTGGTGCAAGCCTTCCTCCATAGCCTGGCGGACTATATCAAGGACGAGCTTGTTTCCCATGACCCGCCCTCAACGCTTGATGCCGCCATTGACCTTGCCGTTCGCATTGACCGCCGTATACAGACCCGGAGGAGGGAGAAGGGCCGTCTCAGTCAACCTGCCATCCGTACTCGGGTCGATACCGCTTCTGTCCAGCCCCTGCCTGTCAAGTCCCATAGCCAACTCAATCAGCCTGAGCCCATGGAGATTGGCCGTGCCTCTCTGACTCCCGAGGAGCGTCGGGCGCCGTCTAAGCTCCAACCTTTGCCTCTACTGTGGTGGCGAGAATCACCGTGTCGCTACTTGTCCGGCAAAAGCCGCAGCTCACCAGGTGTAGGGGAGATCCGGGTGAGCTCAACAAGCCTTCAGTCTCCCTCCATCCGAAAGACCCTGCTTCATCTCCGCCTTCAGCTTTCTGACAAGACTCATACATTGGCCGCCCTTGTGGATTCCGGAGCCGAAGCAAACATCATGGACCCTGAGCTTGCACAGCAACTGGGCGTGAACCATCATCAACTGACACAACCCATTCCTGCACGAGCCCTGGATGGGCATCATCTTGGCACTGTCACTCATATCTCCGCCCCTGTGACAATCCTGCTGTCAGGAAACCACCAGGAGTCCATCCAGTTTCACCTCCTACACTCACCTGGCCAACCACTCATTCTTGGATACCCGTGGCTCCGTCAGCACAACCCCCCACATCGACTGGGAGACAGGAACAGTCCGTGAGTGGGGAAGGAGTTGTCACCAGACCTGTTTAAGGGGGGCCACCCTGCCCGTTCACCGGGGAAGGATCTAGCGCTACCTCCGACATATCCAATGTTCCGGCCTGTTACCACAGCCTGAAAGAGGTGTTCAACAAATCCAAGGCGACATCTCTACCCCCACACAGACCCTATGACTGCGCGATTGATCTCCTGCCTGGCACAGCACCTCCCAAGGGTCGTCTGTATTCACTGTCAGCCCCGGAAAGAAAGGCCATGGAGGACTACATTAATGACTCTCTTGCCTCCGGGATAATTAGACCGTCGTCTTCCCCCGCAGGAGCGGGATTCTTCTTTGTCGGCAAGAAGGACGGTTCTCTTCGTCCATGCATAGATTACCGGGGTCTGAACGACATCACGGTTAAGAATCGCTACCCACTGCCCTTACTTTCGTCTGCCTTCGAACTGCTGCAGGGAGCCACTGTATTCACTAAGCTGGACCTTCGCAATGCCTACCATCTGGTGCGGATGAGGGAGGGAGACGAATGGAAGACAGCGTTCAACACACCAACCGGCCACTATGAATATCTCGTCATGCCCTTCGGCCTCACCAATGCCCCAGCAGTTTTTCAAGCCCTAGTGAATGATATCCTCAGGGACATGCTAAATACGTTCGTATTTGTGTACCTTGACGATATTTTAATATTCTCAAAGACTCTGTCAGAACACACGCACCACGTCCGGTTGGTCCTGCGCCGCCTGCTGGAGAACTCTCTTTTCGTGAAGGCAGAGAAGTGCGAGTTCCATGCCAAGACCGTTTCATTCCTGGGGTATGTGGTGACCGAGGGCAGCATTCAGATGGATCTCACGAAGGTGTCGGCTGTCACTTCCTGGCCAGTTCCTGAGTCTCGGAAGAAGTTGCAACAGTTCCTGGGCTTTGCCAACTTTTATAGGAGATTCATCAGAAACTATAGCACAGTGGCTGCACCCCTCACGGCGCTAACCAGCACTAAACAACCGTACCAATGGACATCAGCTGCTGATAAGGCCTTCAATATCCTCAAGACATGTTTCACTTCTGCTCCCATCCTCCAGATGCCAGATGCAGCAAGGCAGTTTGTGGTGGAGGTAGATGCTTCGGACGTGGGAGTGGGTGCAGTGCTTTCTCAAAGAGCAGCTGAGGATGGCAAGATGCACCCCTGTGCCTTCTACTCCCGTCGGCTAACCCCTGCCGAATGCAACTACGACATTGGGAACCGCGAGCTGTTGGCTGTCAAGCTCGCCCTTGAAGAATGGCGGCACTGGTTAGAGGGGTCAAAGGAACCATTCGTAGTGTGGACAGACCACAAGAACCTGGAGTATATCCAAACAGCCAGGAGGCTGAACTCCCGTCAACAGCGGTGGTCTCTGTTCTTTACGCGCTTCAATTTCACGCTCTCCTACCGCCCGGGATCTCGCAACATCAAACCTGATGCTCTTTCCCGGATGTTTCAGAAGGACGAGACCACCGCCATGACAGCTCCCATTCTTCCCAGCCACTTGGTCGTAGCGGCCCTCACCTGGGAGATCGAGAAGCAGGTCATGGAGGCTCTTCGGGACCAGCCAGGTCCAAGCACCAGCGCCCCCAACCGTCTGTTTGTTCCAGCAGATCTCAGGTCACCTGTGATTCAGTGGGGGCACGAATCCCGTCTGGCCTGTCATCCCGGCATCACTCGCACCCTTCATCTGGTCCGCCAGCGGTTCTGGTGGCGGGGGATGAGACGGGATGTCCGAGAATTCATCCGAGCTTGTCCCACTTGTAACCGAAACAAGACTCCCAACCAGCCTCCTGCTGGGTTGCTGCAACCCCTACTCATACCCAAGAGGCCCTGGTCCCACGTTTCACTGGACTTTGTTACGGGCCTTCCGCCCTCTGACGGACACACAGTCATCCTTACCATTGTTGACCGCTTTAGTAAGATGACCCACTTCGTGCCCCTTCCCAAACTACCCTCTGCTAAAGAGACCTCCCAGGTGGTCCTGGAACATGTGTTTCGTATCCATGGCCTACCCCAGGATATAGTGTCAGACCGGGGCCCGCAATTCTCAGCAACCTTTTGGAAGGAGTTCTGTCATCTCCTTGGGGCCACCGCCAGCCTATCGTCTGGATTCCACCCGCAGTCAAACGGCCAGACTGAACGCATGAACCAGGAGCTGGAGAAGGCACTGAGGTGTGTGGCTTCCCAAGATCCCCGGGCCTGGGCTCAACACCTGCTCTGGGTGGAATATGCCCATAATTCACTCACCAGTTCCTCCACCGGGCTCTCCCCCTTTCAGTGTGTCTACGGGTATCAACCTCCACTGTTTGCCAGCCAGGAGGCGGATGCCACCTGTCCGTCTGCTCTTGCGTATGCCCGCCGCTGCCGCCGCACTTGGGCCCAGGCTCGCACTGTGCTCCTGAAGTCTGGAACCAGCTACGCCGTCGGTGCCAACCGACGGAGGACCCCAGCACCTACTTACCGGGTTGGTCAGAAGGTCTGGCTGTCTGCCCGGGATCTGCCGCTGCGGGTTGTATCACGAAAGCTGGCCCCTCGCTTCATTGGTCCTTTTTCCTGTGCAGAAAGTCATCAGTCCAACGGCGGTCCGACTTCAGTTGCCCGCTTCCATGCGGGTCCACCCCACCTTCCACGTCTCCAAGGTCAAGCCGGTCCATGAAAGTCCCCTGGTCCCTGCAGCTCCGGCACCACCTCCTCCGCGCCTCGTAGATGGCGGTCCTGTCTTCACCGTCCGGCGGCTGCTCCGCTCTAGGCGAAGGGGTAGGGGTCTCCAGTACCTCGTTGATTGGGAGGGATATGGTCCAGAGGAGAGGACCTGGATCCCGGCCAGGAGGATAGTGGACCGGACCCTTATCACTGACTTCCACCGACTACATCCTGATCAGCCTGCAATCCGTAGGGGGCCGTCCAAGAGGGGTTCCTAGCCGTCCGGCCCGCCCTGCTCCTGTCTCAGTGCCTGTCCTGTCTCCCGACCGTGACCCTCCAGCTCCTTCTGAGGATGAGGAGATTCACTCGGACCGCTCGGAGGAGTTCTGACCCGCCGCCTGCTCCCCTCCACCCTCCCGGCATGATGTTGTTCTTGGGACTTCTGGGGCCGTCCCTTGGAGGGGGGTCCTGTCATGAGCACTCTCTCTCCCTGGTAGCAACATTAATTGCATTCAATTATCTTCCACTCTGCTCACCTCCCTCTCTCTACTCAGCCTAACTAGCTCCACCTGCCCTGCTCTGCTCTTGTTACCTGGCCAGCTGCACTGCATTTCCCACTCACCATCCTCACCTTGCCTCACTCTGTTCTAATTACTCTGCCAGCTGAACTGCATTTCCCCACTACCTCTCCCAGTATATCAAGCCCTGGTTTTCAGCCAAGCCCTGTCAGATCGTCTTCAAACCCGGACCAGTAACCTGCCTGTCTGCGCTCTGACTCCTGTTTGTGATACCGATCCTTTCTTGACTGCCTCCTTGTTCTACTGCCCCGTCTATCCCAACCTGCCTTCTGGACCCTCGACTACTCTCCGATCTTCAGCCCCTCCGGTAACTCGTTTCTGCCTTCTGTCTCTCACCACGATATTTGCCCAGCCCTGATCTGTACTTCTGCCTGCCATTCATATTGCTGTTGTGTGTGTGTGTTCCCCCAGGTCTCCGACCACCAGATGAGCGTGCCCAGACGTTTCACCACCCTCAGCCCGATACGCCGCTCCATCACTGGGGAACACACACACTAAGCACTTGGACTGGACACCCCCGGACATTTGGTGACCCCCGGAGCACAGGTACCCACAGGAGGACCCTGAAAGACCCCTGACACCCCTGGGACTCCTCTTCCCGCCTGTAACCTTGAATAAAGAACTCTGAATTTGAACTTGCGCTCTTGGGTCCTCTTCTGTTCGTGACACAATGGTGTCATTGTATGCTGATGATTCATGTTTTCTTTTAAATCCACAACTTGAATCCCTCCACAGCCTCATAGTGGAATTAGATAAATGTTCTAACCACTTTGGATTACAAACAAATTATGATAAATATACTATATTACGTGTTGGATCACTAAAAACATTTTTTTTACATTACCATGTAGTTTTCCAATAAAATGGTTTGATGGTGATGTGGATATACTCGAAATACATATCCCAAATAAAATAAATGATCTCACTCCAATACATTTTAATAGAAAGTTAGAAAAAATAGATAAGATCTTGCTACCATGGAAAGGTAAATACCTGTCTATTTGTGGAAAAATCACGCTGATTAACTCTTTAGTATTATCCCAGTTTACCTATTTTCTATGGTCTTGCCTATGCCTAGCGAACAGTTTTTTAAATTATATGAGAAAAATATATTCCATTTTATTTGGAACGGCAAGCCAGACAAAATTAAACGGGCCTATTTATATAATGAATATGAATTCGGAGGACAGAAATTATTAAATATGAAAGCATTAGACCTATCACTAAAAGCTTCTGTCATACAAAAGTTATACTTAAATCCGAACTGGTTCTATAGCAAATTAGTAAGATTGTCTCACCCCATGTTCAAGAATGACATTTTTCCCTCTATTCAGATTACAACCTCTCACTTTCATTTATTTGAAAAGGAAATCATCTCCCAAATATCACTATTTCTAAAACAAGCCATAGAAAGTTGGTTGCAATTTCAATTTAATCCTCCAGAAACGACAGAACAAATAATGCAACAAATATTGTGGTTAAACTCAAATATACAAAAAAATTTTTTTTAAAGGTATCATCTTCGTAAATTATATCATAGGTAGGACTGGTGGAGTTATGTCGCACATGCAGCTAACAAAAACATATGGAAATGTCTGCTCTACCCAAAATTACAACCAAATAATTGCAGCATTACTGCAAAAATGGAAGAGGAAAGTGGAAGGGGGAAAAACGAAGGAACTTGTCTGTTGGCCCTGCATTAAAGAACATACAGTGGGGGAAAAAAGTATTTAGTCAGCCACCAATTGTGCAAGTTCTCCCATTTAAAAAGATGAGAGAGGCCTGTCATTTTCATCGTAGGTACACGTCAACTATGACAGACAAATTGAGGAAAAAAAATCCAGAAAATCACATTGTAGGATTTTTTATGAATTTATTTGCAAATTATGGTGGAAAATAAGTATTTGGTCACCTACAAACAAGCAAGATTTCTGGCTCTCACAGACCTGTAACTTCTTCTTTAAGAGGCTCCTCTGTCCTCCACTCGTTACCTGTATTAATGGCACCTGTTTGAACTTGTTATCAGTATAAAAGACACCTGTCCACAACCTCAAACAGTCACACTCCAAACTCCACTATGGCCAAGACCAAAGAGCTGTCAAAGGACACCAGAAACAAAATTGTAGACCTGCACCAGGCTGGGAAGACTGAATCTGCAATAGGTAAGCAGCTTGGTTTGAAGAAATCAACTGTGGGAGCAATTATTAGGAAATGGAAGACATACAAGACCACTGATAATCTTCCTTGATCTGGGGCTCCACGCAAGATCTCACCCCGTGGGGTCAAAATGATCACAAGAACGGTGAGCAAAAATCCCAGAACCACACGGGGGGACCTAGTGAATGACCTGCAGAGAGCTGGGACCAAAGTAACAAAGCCTACCATCAGTAACACACTACGCCGCCAGGGACTCAAATCCTGCAGTGCAAGACGTGTCCCCCTGCTTAAAACAGTACATGTCCAGGCCCGTCTGAACATTTACATTTACATTTAAGTCATTTAGCAGACGCTCTTATCCAGAGCGACTTACAGTTAGTGAGTGCATACATCATTTGTTTATACTGGCCCCCTGTGGGAATCGAACCCACAACCCTGGCGTTGCAAACGCCATGCTCTACCAACTGAGCTACATCCCTGCCGGCCATTCCCTCCCCTACCCTGGACGACGCTGGGCCAATTGTGCGCCGCCCCATTGGTCTCCCGGTCGTGGCCGGCTACGACAGAGCCTGGATTCGAACCAGGATCTCTAGTGGCACAGCTAGCACTGCGATGCAGTGCCTTAGACCAAGAAGATTGCTAGAGTGCATTTCGATGATCCAGAAGAGGATTGGGAGAATGTCATATGGTCAGATGAAACCAAAATATAACTTTTTGGTAAAAACTTAACTCGTCGTGTTTGGAGGACAAAGAATGCTGAGTTGCATCCAAAGAACACCATACCTACTGTGAAGCATGGGGGTGGAAACATCATGCTTTGGGGCTGTTTTTCTGCAAAGGGACCAGGACGACTGATCCGTGTAAAGGAAAGAATGAATGGGGCCATGTATCGTGAGATTTTGAGTGAAAACCTCCTTCCATCAGCAAGGGCATTGAAGATGAAACGTGGCTGGGTCTTTCAGCATGACAATGATCCCAAACACACCGCCCGGGCAACGAAGGAGTGGCTTCGTAAGAAGCATTTCAAGGTCCTGGAGTGGCCTAGCCAGTCTCCAGATCTCAACCCCATAGAAAATCTTTGGAGGGAGTTGAAAGTCTGTGTTGCCCAGCGACAGCCCCAAAACATCACTGCTCTAGAGGAGATCTGCATGGAGGAATGGGCCAAAATACCAGCAACAGTGTGTGAAAACCTTGTGAAGACTTACAGAAAACGTTTGACCTGTGTCATTGCCAACAAAGGGTATATAACAAAGTATTGAGTAACTTTTGTTATTGACCAAATACTTGTTTTCCACCATAATTTGCAAATAAATTCATTAAAAATCCTACAATGTGATTTTCTGGATTTTCTTTTCTCATTTTGTCTGTCATAGTTGACGTGTACCTATGATGAAAATTACAGGCCTCTCTCATATTTTTAAGTGGGCGAACTTGCACAATTGGTGGCTGACTAAATACTTTTTTTCCCCACTGTAATTGGTTAAAGAAAATTGTGATAAATAAAAAAGTATACCAGTTTCATTTAAGGACCAAAGGATTGACAGCCGTCCCATATAAATTGCAAAATAGTTGGGAAGAGATTTTTGACGTACCGATTCCATGGCATAGTGTTTATGAACTGATACGCAAAACGACGCCGGATTCAAACCTTAGAATATTTCAATTTAAATTATTATACAAAATTCTTGCTACCAATAGTATGTTATTTATATGGTGGATACAATCTTCCCAGCTCTGCAGATTTTGCTGCGAAGAGACAGAATCATTAGATAATTTGTTTTGGTACTGTCCATTTGTAGCCTGTTTTTGGTCACAGGTCCAGGAATGGCTGAAGGACTGCAATATTTACATGGAGCTAACACTGCAGATAGCACTACTGGGTGGTCTGAAAAGTCATAGTCAATCGATCAATAATATAATAATACTTTAGCAAAAATGTTTATTTTCTATTTACAATCTGTAGAAACAATGAGAATAGAAGGGTTCAGAACTTTTGTGAAACATTACAGTACAGTTGAAAAATATATGGCAAATAGTAATCCAATATGGATGGTGTTAAGAGATAGATGGGAGGTGTTGAATGGAGCTGAAGGATGGGACTAATAACAACTAACAACAACTAATAACAACAAGATAGCTCATGTAAAGCATACTGTGTCCATAATAAGTATATAGGTTATAGGTTGAGCGCTTTTGTGAAAGAACACAGTTAGAAAGATATGGCAAATAGAAGCAAACCGGATGGACATCATGAAAATGATTGGAGAGTTTGAGGGTAGAGGGAGTTCAGGAGTAAAAACAAACTAAATAGAATTATTGTCAAATTGACTGTGTCCATAAAATGTATATAGTATGTATAAGCTGGAAGTAGAGGCCTAAGCGTTGTTGTTCACTAGTTTGCTCCAATTAGGGAAGGGGTCGTGGGGTTGGAAAGTAATAAAGGGAAATATATTCAAAAAAAGGGTATGTATATATATGTATATGTATTTATATGTATGTATGTGTGTGTATATATATCTAGATATACAGTGAGGAGAACAAGTATTTGATACACTGCCGATTTTGCAGGTTTTCCTACTTACAAAGCATGTAGAGGTCTGTAATTTTTATCATAGGTACACTTCAACTGTGAGAGACGGAATCTAAAACAAAAATCCAGAAAATCACATTGTATGATTTTTAAGTAATTCATTTGCATTTTATTGCATGACATAAGTATTTGATCACATTTACATTTACATTTACGTCATTTAGCAGACGCTCTTATCCAGAGCGACTTACAAATGGGTGCATTCACCTTATAGCCAGTGGGATAACCACTTTACAATATGTTTTTTTTTTTCTTTCTTTGGGGTGGGGTAAGGGGGGGTAGAAGGATTACTTTATCCTATCCCATGTATTCCTTAAAGAGGTGGGGTTTCAAGTGTCTCCGGAAGGTGGTGAGTGACTCCGCTGTCTTGGCGTCGTGAGGGAGCTTGTTCCACCATTGGGGTGCCAGAGCAGCGAACAGTTTTGACTGGGCTGAGCGGGAACTGTGCTTCCGCAGAGGTAGGGGGGCCAGCAGGCCAGAGGTGGATGAACACAATGCCCTCGTTTGGGTGTAGGGACTGATCAGAGCCTGAAGGTACGGAGGTGCCGTTCCCCTCACAGCTCCGTAGGCAAGCACCATGGTCTTGTAGCAGATGCGAGCTTCAACTGGAAGCCAGTGGAGTGTGCGGAGGAGCGGGGTGACGTGAGAGAACTTGGGAAGGTTGAACACCAGACGGGCTGCGCCATTCTGGATGAGTTGTAGGGGTTTAATGGCACAGGCAGGGAGCCCAGCCAACAGCGAGTTGCAGTAATCCAGACGGGAGATGACAAGTGCCTGGATTAGGACCTGTGCCGCTTCCTGTGTAAGGCAGGGTCGTACTCTCCGAATGTTGTAGAGCATGAACCTACAGGATCGGGTCACCGGCTTGATGTTAGCGGAGAACGACAGGGTGTTGTCCAGGGTCATGCCAAGGCTCTTCGCACTCTGGGAGGAGGACACAACGGAGTTGTCAACCGTGATGGCGAGATCATGGAACGGGCAGGCCTTACCCAGGAGGAACAGCAGCTCCGTCTTGCCGATGTTCAGCTTGAGGTGGTGATCCGTCATCCACACTGATATGTCTGCCAGACAAGCAGAGATGCGATTCGCCACCTGGTTATCAGAAGGAGGAAAGGAGAAGATTAGTTGTGTGTCATCTGCGTAGCAATGATAGGAGAGGCCATGTGAGGATATGACAGAGCCAAGTGACTTGTTGTATAGCGAGAATAGGAGAGGGCCTAGATCTGAGCCCTGGGGGACACCAGTGGTGAGAGCACGTGGTGCGGAGACAGATTCTCGCCACGCCACTTGGTAGGAGCGACCGGTCAGGTAGGACGCAATCCAAGAGTGAGCCGCGCCGGAGAAGCTCAACTCGGAGAGGGTGGAGAGGAGGATCTGAGGGTTCACAGTATCAAAAGCAGCAGACAGGTCTAGAAGGACAAGAGCAGAGGAGAGAGAGTTAGCTTTAGCAGTGCGGAGAGCCTCCGTGACACAGAGAAGAGCAGTCTCAGTTGAATGACCAGTCTTGAAACCTGACTGGTTTGGATCAAGAAGGTCATTCTGAGAGAGATAGCAAGAGAGTTGGCTAAAGACGGCACGCTCAAGAGTTTTGGAGAGAAAAGAAAGAAGGGATACTGGTCTGTAGTTGTTGACATCAGAGGGATCGAGTGTTGGTTTTTTGAGGAGGGGTGCAACTCTCACTCTCTTGAAGACGGAAGGGACATAGCCAGCGGTCAAGGATGAGTTGATGAGCGAGGTGAGGTAAGGGTAAGGTCACCGGAGATGGTCTGGAGAAGAGAGGAGGGGATAGGGTCAAGCGGGCAGGTTGTTGGGCGGCCTGCCGTCACAAGTCGCAAGATTTCATCTGGAGAGAGAGGGGAGAAAGAAGTCAAAGCATAGGGTAGGGCAGTGTGAGCAGGACCAGCAGTGTCATTTGACTTAACAAACGAGGATCGGATGTCGTCAACCGTCTTTTCAAAATGGTTGACGAAGTCATCAACAGAGAGGGAGGGGGGGAGGAGGATTCAGCAGGGAGGAAAAGGTGGCAAAGAGCTTCCTAGGGTTAGAAGCAGATGCTTGGAATTTAGAGTGGTAGAAAGTGGCTTTAGCAGCAGAAACAGATGAAGAAAATGTAGAGAGGAGGGAGTGAAAAGATGCCAGGTCCGCAGGGAGTCTAGTTTTCCTCCATTTCCGCTCGGCTGCCCGGAGCCCTGTTCTGTGAGCTCGCAATGAGTCGTCAAGCCACGGAGCAGGAGGGGAAGACCGAGCCGGCCGGGAGAATAGGGGACATAGAGAGTCAAAGGATGCAGAAAGGGAGGAGAGGAGGGTTGAGGAGGCAGAATCAGGAGATTGGAGGGAGAAGGATTGAGCAGAGGGAAGAGATGATAGGATGGAAGAGGAGAGAGTAGCGGGAGAGAGAGAGCGAAGGTTGCGACGGCGCATTACCATCTGAGTAGGGGCAGAGTGAGTAGTGTTGGAGGAGAGCGAGAGAGAAAAGGATACAAAGTAGTGGTCGGAGACATGGAGGGGAGTTGCAGTGAGATTAGTAGAAGAACAGCATCTAGTAAAGATGAGGTCAAGCGTATTGCCTGCCTTGTGAGTAGGGGGGGACGGTGAGAGGGTGAGGTCAAAAGAGGAGAGGAGTGGAAAGAAGGAGGCAGAGAGAAATGAGTCAAAGGTAGAAGTCACCCAGAACTGTCAGGGGTGAGCCATCCTCAGGAAAGGAACTTATCAAGGCGTCAAGCTCATTTATGAACTCTCCAAGGGAACCTGGAGGGCGATAAATGACAAGGATGTTAAGCTTAAATGGGCTAGTGACTGTGACAGCATGGAATTCAAATGAGGAGATAGACAGATGGGTCAGGGGAAAAAGAGAGAATGTCAACTTGGGAGAGATGAGGATTCCTGTGCCACCACCCCGCTGACCAGATGCTCTCGGGGTATGCGAGAACACATGGTCAGACGAGGAGAGAGCCGTAGGAGTAGCAGTGTTTTCAGTGGTAATCCATGTTTCCGTCAGTAGGAGCAGTAGGAGAGCAGTGTTTTAAAAGCCAGGCTAGCTATTTCATCCCTATGGTGGGCTTATAGACTGTTAGAAAGAGCAGTGTTTTAAAAGCCAGGCTAGCTATTTTCCCCCTACGGTGGGCTTATAGACTGTTAGAAAGAGCAGTGTTTTAAAAGCCAGGCTAGCTATTTCACCCCTACGGTGGGCTTATAGACTGTTAGAAAGAGCAGTGTTTTAAAAGCCAGGCTAGCTATTTCCCCCCTACGGTGGGCTTATAGACTGTTAGAAAGAGCAGTGTTTTAAAAGCCAGGCTAGCTATTTCCCCCCTACGGTGGGCTTATAGACTGTTACAAAGAGCAGTGTTTTAAAAGCCAGGCTAGCTATTTCCCCTTTACGGTGGGCTTATAGACTGTTAGAAAGAGCAGTGTTTTAAAAGCCAGGCTAGCTATTTCCCCCCTACGGTGGGCTTATAGACTGTTAGAAAGAGCAGTGTTTTAAAAGCCAGGCTAGCTATTTCCCGTTCTTATTCCCTTCTGTGCTCTGGAGCAATGCTGGGATAGAAAACACATCAAAACACAAAGCGATTTGCATGGCAAAGACATCTCTCTCTGACAGCAGCCCAAGTTGAGCAGGGTTGCCTAGAGGAACAGTCCATTGTTTAACAGTCAAGACGGATGGATACACACACACACACACACACACACACACACACACACACACACACACACACTCCTTGGAGAAGCTAGGAAATACCCCCAGAGGACCTGTAAGGTTGCATGTGTAATATTTGGTTATAGCAATTTATTTTGGGAATATCAAGTAATGGTATTTTGACTGTATAAAGTGGATGTGTTAGGAGGAAAGAGGGAAAGTGAAGGAGAGAGAAAGAGAGGGCGAGAATGGAAGTGCATTTGTACTTTGTACAGGTGTATGTAAATGTGTATCTGTAATAATGTCTGACGATCTACAGTATGTGAGAGCAGAGGGGAGAGGTTGGTTGCAGGGAGAAAAGGGCGAGAGAGGGTTATGTTGGGAGTCTCTGTGATGGCCCACGATTTAACACGAAGTCAACACCACTGCAGCGCAATCGCCATGTGTCTGCTGATTCAGATCAGTGCGATCAATGCTGCGCCGAGGCCTGTCCCAGTGGTCTGCACCAAATCAAATGCTTTATGTGGAGAGAATCCTTCACACCTCCAATTCTTTCTCTTTCCTTTCTCCCTCACTGAACTCAGGCTGTCAGAAGTGCTCATGTGCTGCGATGCTACTGGTCTCTGTTGCTCTAGTTCTCTCTCTGTCTCTCAGTTTCTCTCTTTTCTTACTCCCTCGTCTTTCTCTCTCTCCCTATTTGTCGTTTGTCATCTCATCTTCCTTCTCTCCTTCCTCTCCCTCTGTCATTCTTCTCTTCCTTCCCTACATCTTTCAACATGTCTTCATGTGTTGACCAAGCAGAGTGATAGAAGGAGAAATTCTATGGTCATCTCAGCAGGGTTTTACATATAGTAGCGCTGCGGACAGCTGCTTCCTTTACAGCGTTGCAGCTGTACAGCGTCACTCTGCTGGTTGTTTATACTGAGTGATACTCGCCATGGCTTCTCCTCGCCCCACTGATCTGCTCTGGTCCACCGGCTGTCTCTCTGACTCACTGCTTGGGTCTATCCCAATAGTCTACAGTGGCTTCCTCCCTCCTTATCTCCTTGTCTTCTTTGCCGGCTGTCTCTTGGTTTCACTGCCTGGGTCAATCTCAGTCTACAGTGGCTTCCTCTGTCTTCGTCTCCTTGTGTCCATGCAGTTAACCAGTCCTATCACCATACAGGTTGACCGACTAAATGGATTTATTGGCTACAGTGAACAAGGGTCCCTGACCGACATACTGTATAAATAATCAAATGAAGATCAGAGACCTCATCTTTGTTTTGAGTAGTGACCCTCTCCTCCCACTCCTCTCCCTCTTCCTCCCCATACCTCCCCACCTCCTCCCACTCCTCTCCCTCTTCCTCCCAATACCTACCCACCTCCTCCCCCACCTCTCCCTCTTCCTCCCCATACCTCCCCACCTCCTCCCCCACCTCTCCCTCTTCCTCCCAATACCTACCCACCTCCTCGTCCACCTCTCCCTCTTCCTCCCAATACCTAACCACCTCCTCCCCCACCTCTCCCTCTTCCTCCCAATACCTACCCACCTCCTCCCACTCCTCTCCCTCTTCCTCCCAATACCTACCCACCTCCTCCCCCACCTCTCCCTCTTCCTCCCAATACCTACCCACCTCCTCGTCCACCTCTCCCTCGTCCTCCCAATACCTACCCACCTCCTCCCCCCACCTCTCCCTCTTCCTCCCAATACCTACCCACCTCCTCCCCCACCTCTCCCTCTTCCTCCCAATACCTACCCACCTCCTCGTCCACCTCTCCCTCGTCCTCCCAATACCTACCCACCTCCTCCCCCACCTCTCCCTCTTCCTCCCAATACCTACCCACCTCCTCGTCCACCTCTCCCTCTTCCTCCCAATACCTACCCACCTCCTCGTCCACCTCTCCCTCTTCCTCCCAATACCTAACCACCTCCTCGTCCACCTCTCCCTCTTCCTCCCAATACCTACCCACCTCCTCGTCCACCTCTCCCTCTTCCTCCCAATACCTAACCACCTCCTCGTCCACCTCTCCCTCTTCCTCCCAATACCTACCCACCTCCTCCCCCACCTCTCCCTCTTCCTCCCAATACCTACCCACCTCCTCCCCCACCTCTCCCTCTTCCTCCCAATACCTAACCACCTCCTCCCCCTCCCCCTCCCCCTCTCATCTAGTTCATATCGGTGGCTATCACAGTCAGTGTGCTGGCTCTTCCTCCTAAAAAATAAAGCCTTCAACAACTCCACTTAGCTTGCAATACGGTCTTATGTAGTTACCACGACAGCGAGACGTAACAAACCCAAACCAGCGCTGGTCAGCGTTCGCTGTTCTGCGCAGTTACATCACTGCTGTATGTGAAGATAATGCCTGGCAACATCCCAAATGGCTCCCTAATCCCTATATAGTGCACTACTTTTGACCAGGACCCATAGAACTCTTGGCCAAATGTAGCACACTATATACAGTAGGCAATAGGGTGCCATTTGTGATGCAGGCACTGATGGAGTGGAAACCCCCACAGCCCCCGCGAGGCGGGATGAGCTCTGGGAAACACCATCGCAGGTGGAAGCTAGTAGGCCTACTTATACAGAAGCTAGCACTATTGGTGGAAAAAGTACACAATTGTCATACTTGAGTAAAAGTAAAGATACCTTAATAGAAAATGACTGAAGTAAAAGTGAAAGTCACCCAGTAAAATACTACTTGAGTAAAAGTGTAAAAGTATTTGGTTTTAAATATACTTAAGTACTGTATCAAAAGTAAATGTAATTGCTAAAATATACATAAGTATCAAAGGTGAAAGTAAAAGTATAAATCACTTCAAATTTCTTATATTACGCAAACCAGACGATTGTTTCTTTTTTTTTTTTTTTTACAGATAGCCAGGGGCACACTCCAACACTCTACAAACGAAGCATGTGTGTTTAGTGAGTCCGCCAGACAGTAGAGATGACCACATGTTCTCTTGATAAGTGCGTGAATTGGATAATTTTTGTGTCCTGCTAAGCATTCAGAATGTAACAAGTACTTTGTGTGTCAGGGAAAATTTATGGAGTAAAAAGTACATTATTTTCTTTAGGAATGTAGCGAAGTAAAAGTAAAAGTTGTCAAAAATAAAAAAAATAAAGGAAAGTATAGATACCCAAAAAAACTACTAATATTTTTACTTAAGTACTTTACACCACTGGCTAGCACTAGTAGCCTTCCAGTCCCGACAGAGATCTCACTGCCCGGCCCGGCAATGACAGTGGCCTTGCTCCTCCTCTTCTTCCTTCCCTCCATGATTGGGGAAGTTCCTCTAGTGCCGGCCCTCTTTATCCCCCAGAAAGCCAAGCTGATGACTACCAGAGACCTAGCGGCATTCATGAGAGCGACCTCCTTTCTGTGAACATTGGTAAGCCTGCGCATGATGAGACGGATAGCCCCGACAGCGTCAGAGTTCCAATGTGTAATATAAATAAGCTACCAGCTAAATACTGTATATAGCTATACATACAATGTTTTAAGAAAGTATTCATACCCCTTGACTTATTCCACATTTTGTTGTGTTACAGCCTGAATCCAAAAAGGTTTAAATTCATTTTTTTCTCACCCATCTACACACAATATCCCATAATGATAAAGTGAAAACATGTTTTTATAATTATTTTGCAAATGTTTTGCATATACAGAAATATCTAACTTAAATAAGTATTCACACCCCTGAGTCAATACATGTTTGAATCACCTTTGGCAGCGATTACAGCTGTGAGTCTTTCTGGGTAAGTCTCTAAGAGCTTGCACACCTGGATTGTACAATATTGGCACATTATTCTTTAAAAAAAAATTCAAGCTCTGTCAAGTTGGTTGTTGATCATTGCTAGACAGCCATTTTCAAGTATTGCCATAGATCTTTAAGCAGATTAACTGTATCTAGGCCACTCAGGAACATTCAATGTCGTCTTGGGAAGCTACTCCAGTGTATATTTGGCCTTTTTCTTTTAGTTATTGTCCTGCTGAAAGGTGAATTTGTCTCCCAGTCACTGTTGGAAAGCAGACTAAACCAGGTTTTCCTCGACGATTTTGCCTATGCTTAGCTTTATTTAGTTTATTTATGTTCTAAAAAACGTCCTAGTCCTTAACGATGACAAGCATACCCATAACATGATGCGGCGACCACCATGCTTGAAAATATGAAGAGTGCTCCTAATCTCAGCTTGTTACCTGTATAAAAGACACCTGTCCACAGAAGCAATCAATCAATCAGATTCCAAACTCTCCACCATGGCCAAGACCAAAGAGCTCTCCAAGGATGTCAGGGACAATATTGTAGACCTACACAAGGCTGGAATGGGCTACAAGACCATTGCCAAGCAGCTTGGTGAGAAGGTGACAACAGTTGGTGCTATTATTCGCAAATGGAAGAAACACAAAAGATCTGTCAATCTCCCTCGGCCTGGGGCTCCATGCAAGATCTCACCTCGTGGAATTGCAATGATCATGAGAACGGTGAGGAATCAGCCCAGAACTACACGGGAGGATCTTGTCAAGGATCTCAAGGCAGCTGGGACCATAGTCACCAAGAAGACAATTGGTAACTCACTATGCCGTGAAACTCTGAAATCCTGCAGCGCCCGCAAGGTCCCCCTGCGCAAGAAAGCACATATACATGCCCGTCTGAAGTTTGCCAATGAACATCTGAATGATTCAGAGGAGAACTGGGTAAAAGTGTTGTGGTCAGATGAGACCAAAATCGAGCTCTTTGGCATCAACTCAACTCGCTGTGTTTGGAGGAGGAGGAATGCTGCCTATGACCCCAAGAACACCGTCCCCACTGTCAAACATGGAGGTGGAAACATTATGCTTTGGGGGTGTTTTTCTGCTAAGGGGACAGGACAACTTCACTGCATCAAAGGGACGATGGACGGGGCCATGTACCATCAAATCTTGGGTGAGAACCTCCTTCCCTCAGCCAGGGCATTGAAAATGGGTCGTGGATGGGTATTCCAGCATGACAATGACCCAAAACACACGGCCAAGGCAACAAAGGAGTGGCTCAAGAAGAAGCACATTAAGGTCCTGGAGTGGCCGAGCCAGTCTTCAGACCTTAATCCCATAGAAAATCTGTGGAGGGAGCTGAAGGTTCGAGTTGCCAAACGTCAGCCTCAAAACCTTAATGACATGGAGAAGATCTGCAAAGAGGAGTGGGACAAAATCCCTCCTGAGATGTATGCAAACCTGGTGGCCAACTACAAGAAACGTCTGACCTCTGTGATTGCCAACAAGGGTTTTGCCACCAAGTACTAAGTCATGTTTTGCAGAGGGGTCAAATACTTATTTCCCTCATTAAAATGCAAATCAATTTATAACATTTTTGACATGCGTTTTTCTGGATTTTCTTTGTTGTTATTCTGTCTCTCACTGTTCAAATAAACCTACCATTAAAATTATAGACTGATAATTTCTATGTCAATGGGCAAACGTACAAAATCAGCAGGGGATCAAATACTTTTTTCCCTCACTGTACATGCAACTTGTTATGTGACTTGTTATTTAGGTTCGCCATAACAAAGGGGTTGAATACTTATTGACTCAAGACATTTCAGCTTTTCATTTTTAACGAATTTGTAAAGATTTCTAAAAACATAATTACACTTTCATTATGGGGTATTGTGTGTAGGCCAGTGACACAACATTTCAATTTAATCCACTTTAAATTCAGGCTGTAACACAACAAAATATGGAAAAAGTCAAGGGTGTGAATACTCTCTGAAGGCACAGTAGTCTAGTGGGCTAGACTGCATTGTCTGCATAATTAATCAATCCCAAGTAAGCTATTGTTTTGACGGTGGACTGATTGTATTATTTGGCATTAATAGACTGGTTTTACGCAGCACAAACTTTCTATCCAAGCTGTGAGAACGCTTGAGGATGGCTAAGGTAGGCTATAGGCCTACAGGACAGTTGTATATTCAAAAAATATATTGGTTACTGATTAGTATGCTGTTGCATCGAATATTCATTTGACAATCTGCAATGTTTGAATTTCCCACTTTAATTACTGAACAAGTAAATACATTATTGCCACCAGCCAGCATTCTAAATAGCAGTATTGCGACACCGTAGGCCTATAGCTTCATGAAACATAAAAGTTCAGCTTAACATGAGAAAATTATGAATAAGATAAAAATAAACATGTATCCATTAAAGCAAAGCTATAGGCTACTACAAGCACTACCACCACATCATCTGATAGCCTATCGATAGGTAGCCGCGTAGACGTAGCAATTTCAGAACTATGGACAGCGATCAGTGGTCTGACTCATTTGATTAAAAAAATTAAGGGAGTGGAGGGGGGGTTCTCATCCGGCCTGCAGCCTCTGTAGGGTTTCTCATCCGCCTCTTTATTCAGTGTGCATATCTAAACACATTGCCATTAATGCTTCATGAGGCTGCTGTACATTTTGGAGATAAGAGAAGAGAGGCAAACCATAAACTGGTAGTTGTTTCAGTATTGCAGACCAGTTTATGTCTGTGATATGACTGTATAGACCCTAACATCCAGAGACTCAGGCGATACACACCTTCCCTCTACGTCTCACCCCAGGGGCAGTGCTCTGTGCTGGGATGAGAGTGGCAGCGAGAAAAGTCTCTCCGGTTGTTGGTTAGGGGAATAATCCGGTGATGTCCTCTATGTCGAAGCCTGGTCACATGCCTGAAAATGAAGGCTGACTAAGTGCCAGGGTTGGATACTACATGTATACATTACATTAATCCAGAATGTGGATTCTACACAAAGGGATGTTGAAAATAAATTGCACAGCACCACACATGGCTCCCCGCCGTGTAACCTAGTGTACTGTAAACCTATAACCTCAAAAGCAGATTAAAAACCATGTTTTGTCAATTTCTTAAACGTTCCCATAAGTGTTTAATATTTAACATTGTTTTCTTCAAAAATAAATATAGAGAGTTCGTGTCACAGGGCAGTAGGCCAGATTTGAACATATGCCAACACCATAGACATATGTCAGAGTCAGCGGCTTAGACCACTAGACCACCCACTAACATCGGTTTTCTTATGTTACTGCTAGGTAATCAAGCGCTGGACCCAACCTAGTGTTGCATAATTAATTACAGTATGTGAGTACTTTTATCCTATTGAAATAGTTAGTTGGCTGAAATGGTTGTAGAAGCTCGCTGAAATAGTTGTAGAAACTGTCTAAAATAGTTATAGAATCTGTCTGAAATCGTTGTAGAAGCTGTCTGAGATAGTTGTAGAAACTGTCTGAAATAGTTGTAGAAGCTGTCTGAAATGGTTTTAGAAGCTGTCTGAAATAGTTGTAGAAGCTGACTCAAATAGTTGTAGAAGCTGACTGAAATTGTTCTAGAAGCTGACTGAAATCGTTCTAGAAGCTGACAGAAATCATTCTAGAAGTTCACAGAAATAGTTCTAGAAGCTGTCAATAGTTCTAGAAGACTGCTTTTGTTTTAGCACTTCAAAGAGCCTGCAGATGTGTCTCCTGCTGCAACTCTTGAAATCCTTTCATGAGTTTTGATTCTTGTTTTTCTTCCATTTTCCCTCTAAACTCACAGCACTCTCTCTAAGGACTCACACAGCTGCAGAGCGAGCGCCCTACTTATTGTACACTAGTTCTCCCTATCACCCTCAATCTCAGACAGCGACTAAGGCATGTCATGTACTAGCCTACATTAGGATCCCCACAAAGTATCTATCTATAATCTTCTCCTAAAGCGCTAGTAAAATGTAATCAACTTTTTGCATCTGATTTGAATTCAGCATGGTATGTTGCTGTTTGAGTGGCCAGATAATTCATTCCCCACAGCGTCTCAGTTGTAGGCTGGTAGAGGATCACAGGAGAGATATCCCAGCCTCAGAGCCCTCCCACCAGGAACAGAGGAGGCTCCTCCCTTCCTCTCTTTTAGTTCTCCGCTAGCACGATGAATTCAGCATTGCATGGCATGTGGGGAGTTCTGGCTGTGTTAATGGACTAACTTGGGTGGTAGCTATTAGCTAATATCCAAGATGAGTTTGTTCTGAAGCCAAACAGGAAATAGGGCATCTGGCCTGTCAAAAGCATATAGGCTTTACCCATGATCAATACACATAAAAACAATGTCAGCAACTGAGGAAATACTTGGAATACAACACCACTTGGGAAGTTGCTGTAACAATGTCAATATGCCAGCTATATTCCATCTAGCCTTGCTGTAGTTGGGTTTAGTCATTTTGAACATAACTTAGAGCATACAAGGCCGTTACCACAACATAATTCAGGGGGGATTCAGCCTTCTGAACAGCTCATCTATTCACTTCTTTGTCAAGCTGCAATCCAATGCAGCCACAGGATGTGTGTGCACTGTATAGGGAATAGGTTGCCATCTATATAGGGAATAGGTTGCCATCTATACAGGGAATAGGCTGCCATCTATATAGGGAATAGGTTGCCATCTATACAGGGAATAGGTTGCCATCTATATAGGGAATAGGTTGCCATCTATATAGGGAATAGGCTGCCATCTATATAGGGAATAGGTTGCCATCTATATAGGGAATAGGTTGCCATCTATATAGGGAATAGGTTGCCATCTATATAGGGAATAGGTTGCCATTTGCTACACAACCACAGTATGCACAGTCCAAGCCATAGTGAGACACACAGCTCTGCATGGGAGTCAGATATGTGTACAGAGAGAGAGAGAGAGAGAGAGAGAGAGAGAGAGAGAGAGAGAGAGAGAGAGAGAGAGAGAGAGAGAGAGAGAGAGAGATCAAGGTGAGCTGAACAGCACTCTGTCTGAGCAGACCGACCACTGATGGGCTATAAATTGAATTACTCATACTGGGATGGGAGAGAGAGGGGACGTGGTGGTGTAATGTGTGGAGAGAGCTTTCCCAATCTCCAGGACATTATAAATGAATATGGAGGATTTGTTTTTTTTGTGAATGAGAGAGAGAGAGAGAAAGGAAATGGGCCTGCCAGTAATATTGATTTCAAAGGAGCACTTTCATGGATGTATAACCATTTACGGGCCGCCCACCCTCAAGACGAGTCACTGCATCTTCTCCAGCAGCAGTGTACAGTCGTGGTCAAAAGTTTTGAGAATGACACAAATACTAATTTTCACAAAGTCTGCTGCCTCAGTTTTGATGATGGCAATTTGCATATACTCCAGAATGTCATGAAGAGTGATCAGATGAATTGCAATTAATTGCAAAGTCCCTCTTTGCCATGAAAATGAACTTAATCCCCAAAAAACATTTCCACTGCATTTCAGCCCTGCCACAAAAGGACCAGCTGCCATCATGTCTGATTCTCTCGTTAACACAGGTGAGAGTGTTGACGAGGACAAGGCTGGAGAGGGTGGTGCTTGAAATCATTGTTCTTCCTCTGTTAACCATGGTTACCTGCAAGGAAACACGTGCCGTCATCATTGCTTTGCACAAAAAGGGCTTCACAGGCAAGGATATTGCTGCTAGTAAGATTGTACCTAAATCAACCATTTATTGGATCATCAAGAACTTCAAGGAGAGAGGTTCAATTGTTGTGAAGAAGGTGTCAGGGTGCCCAAGAAAGTCCAGCAAGCGCCAGGACCGTCTCCTAAAGTTGATTCAGCTGCGGGATCGGGGCACCACCAGTGCAGAGCTTGCTCAGGAATGGCAGCAGGCAGGTGTGAGTGCATCTGCACGCACAGTGAGGCGAAGACTTTTGGAGGATGGCCTGGTGTCAAGAAGGGCAGCAAAGAAGCCACTTCTCTCCAGGATATACATCAGGGACAGACTGATATTCTGCAAAAGGTACAGGGATTGGACTGCTGAGGACTGGGGTAAAGTCATTTTCTCTGATGAATCCCCTTTCCGATTGTTTGGGGTATCCGGAAAACACCTTGTCACACCCTGTGTAGATTCTATGTGTTTGTGTTTCTGTGTTTTAGTTCTATGTGTTCTATTTCTATGTTGGCCAGAGTGGTTCCCAATCAGAGGCAACGAGTGTCAGCTGTTGCTGGTTGTCTCTGATTGGGAGCCATATTTATACAGGCTGTTTTCCCACAATAGTTGTGGGATCTTGTTCCGTTTAGTTTGTTGCCTGTTGGTTGTGTTAAACCTAGGACTTCACGTGTCGTTATCGTTTGTTGTTTTGTTATTATTATCACTAAAGATAATAAATATGTTTGCTCATCACGCTGCGCCTTGGTCTACTCCGTTCAACGATCGTGACACACCTTGTCCGGAGAAGACAAGGTGAGCGCTACCATCAGTCCTGTGTCATGCCAACAGTAAAGCATCCTGAGACCATTCATGTGTGGGGTTGCTTCTCAGCCAAGGGAGTGGGCTCACTCACAATTTTGCCTAAGAACACAGCCATGAATAAAGAATGGTACTTCTCCCAACCATCCAAGAACAGTTTGGTGACAAACAATGCCTTTTCCAGCATGATGGAGCACCTTGCCATAAGGCAAAAGTGATAACTAAGTGGCTCGGGGTACAAAACATCGAAATGTTGGGTCCATGGCCAGGAAACTCCCCAGACCTTAATCCCATTGAGAACTTGTGGTCGATCCTCAAGAGGCGGGTGGACAAACAAAAACCCACAAATTCTGACGAACTCCAAGCATTGATTATGCATGAATGGGCTGCCATCAGTCAGGATGTGGCCCAGAAGTTAATTGACAACATGCCAGGGCGGATTGCAGAGGTCTTGAAAAAGGAGGGTCAACACTGCAAATATTGATAAACTAATGTAATTGTCAATAAAAGCCTTTGACACTTATGGAATGCTTGTAATTATACTTCAGTATACCATAGTAACATCTAACAAAAATATCTCATAACACTGAAGCAGCGAACTTTGTGAAGACCAATACTTGTGTCATTCTCAAAACTTTTGACCACGACTGTAATATTATATTCCATATAGCCTTACTGCCCGGTAATGGAATACCTTGCTTCAGCGGCCTATGCATCCTGCCTGTATCCTTCCTTCCCCACAAAAGAAAAAATCCACCAGTCTAAATGCAGGAAAAAAGCCTCAGACACTTTAAGTTCAATGGAATGGAAAGGTCTGTCTGTTCTCTATTCAAAGAGCTGGTACTGTAGATTATTTTTATTTTAGCTTCGATGAGCTCTATATATCTCTGTAACTCTGTAACTCTGTAGATCTGTAACTCTGTAGATCTGTAACTCTGTAACTCTGTAGATCTGTTACTCTGTAGATCTGTAACTCTGTAACTCTGTAGATCTGTAACTCTGTATATCTGTAACTCTGTAGATCTGTAACTCTGTAACTCTGTAGATCTGTAACTCTGTAACTCTGTAACTCTGTAACTCTGTAGATCTGTAACTCTGTAACTCTGTAGATCTGTAACTCTGTAGATCTGTAACTCTGTAACTCTGTAGATCTGTAACTCTGTAGATCTGTAACTCTGTAGATCTGTAACTCTGTAACTCTGTAGATCTGTAACTCTGTAGATCTGTAACTCTGTAACTCTGTAACTCTGTAACTCTGTAGATCTGTAACTCTGTAGATCTGTTACTCTGTAGATCTGTTACTCTGTAACTCTGTAGATCTGTTACTCTGTAGATCTGTAACTCTGTAACTCTGTAGATCTGTAACTCTGTAACTCTGTAGATCTGTAACTCTGTAGATCTGTAACTCTGTAACTCTGTAGATCTCTAACTCTGTAGATCTGTAACTCTGTAGATCTGTAACTCTGTAACTCTGTAGATCTGTTACTCTGTAACTCTGTAGATCTGTAACTCTGTAGATCTGTAATTCTGTAACTCTGTAGATCTGTAACTCTGTAGATCTGTTACTCTGTAACTCTGTAGATCTGTAACTCTGTAGATCTGTAACTCTGTAACTCTGTAGATCTGTAACTCTGTAGATCTGTAACTCTGTAGATCTGTAACTCTGTAACTCTGTAACTCTGTAACTCTGTAGATCTGTAACTCTGTAACTCTGTAACTCTGTAACTCTGTAACTATGTAACTCTGTAACTCTGTAGATCTGTTACTCTGTAGATCTGTTACTCTGTAGATCTGTAACTCTGTAACTCTGTAGATCTGTAACTCTGTAGATCTGTAACTCTGTAACTCTGTAGATCTGTAACTCTGTAGATCTGTTACTCTGTAACTCTGTAGCTCTGTTACTCTGTAGATCTGTTACTCTGTAACTCTGTAACTCTGTAACTCTGTAGATCTGTAACTCTGTAGATCTGTTACTCTGTAACTCTGTAGCTCTGTTACTCTGTAGATCTGTAACTCTGTAGATCTGTTACTCTGTAACTCTGAAGCTCTGTTACTCTGTAGATCTGTAACTCTGTAGATCTGTTACTCTGTAACTCTGTAGCTCTGTTACTCTGTAGATCTGTTACTCTGTAACTCTGTAACTCTGTAACTCTGTAGATCTGTAACTCTGTAGATCTGTTACTCTGTAACTCTGTAGCTCTGTTACTCTGTAGATCTGTTACTCTGTAGCTCTTTCTGTCACAATCATCCGTTTTCTCGCATTTTCTGTTTCCCACTTTACATCAAAATAAGATGGTGTCCTTGGAGAGAGACGTGTGCGTGTGTGTGTGCGTGTGTGCATGCGTATGTTCAGCTCGGAGGCCATCTGGGTGTTCCCATAATCCTCTCCTTCCTGTCATGATTTTCCCCTCCTCTAGCCTAGTTGTGTGTCTGTTAAATGTGCTCATTGTTTATTTATACGCCCCTCATCAACAATGTAATTGAAAAGCAGGGGGAAAACATCCAACTAAGTATATTGAACTAAATGGCTTAAAGGGAAAGGTCCCTTAAGTATGGGCTGCAAATAGTTTTTCCAGCAAATGGAAGAGAAAAATAAATACATGAGGACAAATGTCTGCTACTCTACAGACAGTGAAAGGTTTGTCTGTAGAAGACCTCTGTGTGGAGACATCTGTGATGGAACATAGATGTTTTCACACTAAAGGCTGAACTGCCTGTCGGGATTTCTGGTTGTCTATATGAAGAGCATGTACACGCTACCATGGTCTATGTCATTCTCTGTATAGGATAATGTAATGTACACGCTACCATGGTCTATGTCATTCTCTGTATAGGATAATGTAATGTACACGCTACCATGGTCTATGTCATTCTCTGTATAGGATAATGTAATGTACACGCTACCATGGTCTATGTCATTCTCTGTATAGGATAATGTAATGTACACACTACCATGGTCTATGTCATTCTCTGTATAGGATAATGTAATGTACACACTACCATGGTCTATGTCATTCTCTGTATAGGATAATGTAATGTACACGCTACCATGGTCTATGTCATTCTCTGTATAGCATAATGTAATGTACACGCTACCATGGTCTATGTCATTATCTGTATAGGATAATGTAATGTACACGCTACCATGGTCTATGTCATTATCTGTATAGGATAATGTAATGTACACGCTACCATGGTCTATGTCATTATCTGTATAGGATAATGTAATGTACACACTACCATGGTCTATGTCATTCTCTGTTTGCTATTCCCTTTAGTGCACTACTTTTGACCACATCCTCATAGGGCTCTGATCAAAAGTTGTGCACTATATAGGAAATAGGATGCCGTTTGGGACATAGACCCTGTCTCTGTATAGGATAATGTAATACTTTATTGCTGCAGTAAAGTGTGTGCCTGGTTCCTCAGAGAAATAGCCTGGCCATACACTCTCCACCGAACGAACGCTTTCCCTGCTGACAGAAAATTGATTTGTATTTTTCCACGGCCAGAACATCACAATGCGAGATCACTGCAAAGTTTTTGTATATCACGTTTCAGGAGAAGACCCAGATGCAGACAGTGTCGAAGTAACAAAAGTTTATTACAAAAACAGGGGGCAGGCAAACGACAGGTCAAGGGCAGGCAAAGGTCAGTAATCCAGAGTGGTGTGACAAGGTACAGAACGGCAGGCAGGCTCAGGGTCACAATGGTCAAAACCGGGAAAACTAGAAAGAAACTTGAGAAATACAGGAGCAAGGGGAAAACCGCTTGATGAAACAAAACGAACTGGCAACAGACAAACAGAGAACACAGGTATAAATACACTGGGGATAATGGGGAAGATGGGCGACACCTGGAGGGGGGTGGAGACAATCACAAAGACAGGTGAAACAGATCAGGGTGTGACAGTGTGTGTGTGTGTGTGTGTGTGTGCGTGTGTGTGTGTGCATGTGTGTGTGTGTGTGTGTGTGTGTGTGTGTGTGTGTGTGTGTGTGTGTGTGTGTGTGTGTGTGTGTGTGTGTGTGTGTGTGTGTGTACTATATGTGTGTGAGAGGGAGGGTGTCCATGAAGAGACGACCAAGTCAGCAGAGAGAAATAACAGCTCGTGCAATGTAATCCCTTCTTCTCTCCCTGGAGGAAAAAAAGAGGGGATAGAGGGATGGAGGAACAAGAGCCAGAACAGTAATGGTCTAGAGTTCACTAGAGTTCACCATCTGCTCATTAATCATTCAAACACGGCCAACTGCCAGCAGCAGGAACACAGAGAGATTTCAGGTTACGCTATCACAGCTCACTTTATACATAGAGAGGATGCGTCCCAATTCCCTATGTAGGGAATAGGGTGCCGTTTGGGACACGGAAAGAGAGCGTTATAGGCTACATTTAGAGCAACACAATCATTAATTTCCTTTTTGAGGAGCATGCAGCCAGGCATCAATCTTTACAGTTTACCAGGGATGAGTGTGTGTGCTGTATGCAGAGATGGTATCTCATTTCATAAAGGATAGACAAAAAGAAACTCTGACGCAAAGCAGGGAAGACCTGCATGAGATTGAATTTTAGTTAACACTAGAACCACTGGGCCTTTCAGCCTGTAAGTATCTGCTAGAGAAAGTTTTCGGGCATCCCCATTAGGGTTATTCTCTGTCTCTCTCTCTGTATCTGTCTCCCTCTCTCTGTCTCTTTCTCTCTCTGTCTCTCTCTCTCTCTCTCTCTCTCTCTTTCTCTCATTATTTTCTCTCTCTCTTTTTCTCTCATGATACACTGGTTCTACTATAGTCAATATCATGATACACTGGTTCTACTATAGTCAATATCATGATACACTTGTTCTACTATAGTCAATGTCATGATACACTGGTTCTACTATAGTCAATGTCATGATACACTGGTTCTACTATAGTCAATATCATGATACACTGGTTCTGCTATAGTCAATGTCATGATACACTGGTTCTACTATAGTCAATGTCATGATACACTGGTTCTACTATAGTCAATATCATGATACACTGGTTCTGCTATAGTCAATATCATGGTACACTGGTTCTACTATAGTCAATATCATGATACACTGGTTCTACTATAGTCAATATCATGATACACTGGTTCTACTATAGTCAATATCATGATACACTGGTTCTACTATAGTCAATGTCATGATACACTGGTTCTACTAAAGTCAATTACCTTTAAGCTCCTCTCACACGTCCTCCAGTCCACTGCAATAGCCTATATCTATATTTTAGAAGACTTAACATGCTAAACACATGGTAATTACATGCAGAACTAGGAGGTGTGCTGCGGTGATGTGTGTGGCGTGTGCTCCATGATACGTCACGCTTGGTGAGCGGCGAGCGACACTACGGGGAGACGGATCAATAACTTAATGAAAAGAAGCGTTCTTCCCGGTGATCCTCATCCTGATACCGCTGCCACACACACACGCACTCACACACACACACACACACACACACACACACACACACACACACACACACACACACACACACACACACACACACACACACACACACACACACACACACACACACACACACACACACACACACACACACACACACACACACACACACACACACACACACACACACACTCACACACACACACTCACACACACACATACACACGCACTCACACACACACACACACATGCACTCACACACACACATGCACTCACACACACACACACTCACACACTCACACACTCACACACAGACACACACACACAGACACACCCACACAATCATTGTCCTGATACTGCCATTGTTGCTGCCTCCTTCAAGGACACACAGCAGTCACATGATCGATACGCAGAGTCCTTTAACGGGTCACATAGCAACACCGCAAATTTCTCTCCTCTCCTCCTTTTCTCATCCCTCTCTCCTCCTTTTCATCCTGAGATGGCGTGGTGACAGGCAGGTTGACGTTTATTGTCTTGAATCTTGGCCTGGAGGCAGAACTGAGCGATCTCAGCTAGATAGCCAGCTGCAAAGTCAAAATTGTCTATATTGTAAAAATTCATGAAAACCATAATTAGCTTTTTGGTCTTAATTTATGGTTAGGGTTAGGCATTAGGGTTATCAGTGTGGTTAAGGTTAGGGTTAGGTTTAAAATCGGATTTTATGACTTTGAAGCTGTGCCAGCTAGTGACCACTCTGCAGAGCTGCCTCCATAACAAGATTCATGACGAAAAACGCTAACCTGATGGTGACAGCTGACACCTTTTTACTGATTGATTGGCACCCGCCTGTTATATTGGCCATTCCAGGCACACACACACACACACTCACACACAAACACACACATGTCCACACAGTCTTGTAGAACTAACCTTGTTGTGACACACAATTTAGTCCCTTTCAAAATCCCATTTTCCATAACCCCTAACCCTAACCCTAAACCTAACCCTAACTCTTACCCTAACCCTAACCTTAACCCTAAACTTAACCCCAAAACCTTCGCCCTAAACGTAAACCTAACCCTAGCTCCTAACCCTAACCCTTAAACTAACCCTCAACCTAATTCTAAACCTAACACTAATTGTAACCTTAACCCAAACCCGCTAGAAATAGCATTTGTGTAACGATCCCGGCAGTCTGAGTCGGGTCCTGTCTGGTGACTAGTTTTTCCTGTTCGTGATCTCCAGTTTCCCGAGGGTTCGGGAACGCTCCGGGGAGCTCTCTTGTTTTCCGCACCTGCATCCCATCAGCAATCTGCACACCTGGTCCTGATCATCACCCTTCTTAGGCTCTGGCCGAACATCCAGTTCCTGCCGGATCGTTAGCCATGAACAGTAGGTTTATCAGTGTATCAGTCCTAGAGCTTCTAGCGTTAGTTTTGTTGTTTTGTACCTTGTTGGTCTATTGTTTTACTTACCTCCGTTTTTGTTCCATCTACAGTCACCAGTCCGGAACCTTCACCCTACCTCTGCCTGATGGTCGGCGGCTGCCGAGCCATCATTGGACCAACAACTGCACCCTCAACAACTCATCCACGCCGCCCGCTCTGTTCCCTGGATTATTCTGCACCTTTTGAATCTGTAATAAACCCTCACCTTCGTTCAACTCTCCTTGTCCTGGTCTGCTTCTGGGTTCTGTCTGAGGGAACTGTGACAGAACGATCCGGCCAGTAATGAACCCAGCGGACCTGGACTCTGTTCGCCATGCCATTACCCAGCAGGAGAAGATGTTGGGCCATCATAGCACGGTACTACAGGAGATCGCGTTGTCAGTTCGGAACCTTTCTACCGGTCTGACGGAGGTCCAGAACCAACGCCAGTGTCCGGTGGAGGACCCACTACCGGTTTCACCCATCTCGCCTGCCGCTTCTGAAGTTGTGTCCCTCCGTGAGCCCAAGGTTCCGACGCCGGATAAATACGAGGGGGAGCTGGGAAGATGCCGTTCCTTCCTTATGCAGTGTGGATTAGTGTTCGATCTACAGCCCTACTCTTATGCCACAGACAAGGCTAGGATAGCCTTTGTGATTGAGTTGCTGCGTGGTCGAGCGCTGGAGTGGGCTTCAGCCGTCTGGGAACGACAGGATCCCTGCATGGCTTCATACCAGGGGTTCACGGCCGAGATGAGGAAGCTCTTCGACCATTCCGTCCGAGGGAGGGACGCAGCTAGGCGCCTGTTTTCGCTTCACCAAGGAACTCGCAGCGTGGCCGACTTCGTGATCGAGTTCAAGACGTTGGCGGTGGAGAGTGGGTGGAACGAGGAGTCTCTGCAAGCGGCCTTTTACCAGGGTCTGTCGGAGCAGCTCAAGGATGAGTTGATCTCCTATCCGGAGCCTAGTGACCTGGACAGCTTGGTAGCCTTGTCTATTCGGGTGGATAATCGAGTCCGAGAGCGAAGGAGGGAGAAGCAATGGGGTCCGTCCAATCGATCAGCTTCTCAGTTCCCAGTCGGGTCGGGTGGTGGACCAGAACACGTCGATCATTCTCCACCACAATGGATTAGTGGAGAGGTCCGCTCTCCCGATTCTGAACCCATGCAAGTGGGGCGGCACGGGTTAACCAAGGAGGAGCGTCAACATAGACGTAAGACCAACTGCTGCCTCTACTGTGGTAGCTCGGGACATTACATCTCCACTTGTTCCCGGCGGTCGTCAAACTGCCCGGCTCGCTAAAGTTGGGAGGACTTTTAGCGAGCCAGTTTCAACCTCTCAGTACCTCTGTCAGACCCCGTTTCCCGGCTACCCTTGTGAACAGGAATCAGAGCTTAGCGCTTAACGCTTTTATCGATTCAGGTGCCGATGGAAGCTTTCTTGATGCCGAGTTGGTGGAACAGCTGGGGCTTTCCAAGGAGCAATTGCCGGAAGCCATTGAAGCGACCACTCTGAACGGCAGTAGTCTGGCACGTATCACGATGAGGACTGAACCGGTTAAGATGCGGTTGTCGGGGAATCATTCTGAGATGATTTCATTCTTCATTCTGCCGTCTTCCCATGTTCCTCTGGTCCTTGGATACCCCTGGCTGAAGGAACACAACCCCACGTTCGATTGGGTGACGGGCAAGGTAACGAGTTGGAGCCTTGATTGTCATGCTAACTGTCTCAAGACTGCCTGCCCCCATTCGGTTCCCAGTCAGGTGATTGAGGCTAAACCCCCAGATTTGTCCCTGGTTCCCGAGACATATCACGATTTGGGGGAAGTTTTCAGTAAGCAGAAGGCTCTGTCACTCCCTCCCCACCGACCTTATGATTGTGCCATCAACCTGGTCCCTGGAGCTGTCTACCCCAAGGGGAGGTTATACAGTATCTCCCGACCTGAACGTGAGGCGTTGGAGACCTACATCAAGGAGTCCCTAGCTGCTGGTCTCGTTCGTCCCTCGTCATCACCCCTGGGGGCAGGATTCTTCTTTGTGGGTAAGAAGGATGGCTCTCTTCGACCGTGTATTGATTATCGGGGGTTGAATGACATCACGGTCAAGAACAAGTATCCCCTGCCCTTGATGAGTTCTGCCTTCGACTCCTTACAGGGTGCTACGGTGTTCACCAAGCTAGACCTACGCAATGCGTATCACCTGGTCCGGATCAGAGAGGGGGACGAGTGGTTGACGGGTTTCAATACACCGATGGGTCACTTCGAGTATCAGGTGATGCCGTTTGGATTGACCAATGCCCCAGCGGTATTCCAGAGTATGGTGAACGACGTCCTGAGAGATATGATCGGTCTCTTTGTGTTTGTTTACCTGGATGACATTCTGATCTTCTCGAAGGAACCTTCCGACCACGTCCAGCATGTCCGGCAGGTTCTGCAGCGATTGTTGGAGAATCGCCTGTTCGTGAAGGCCGAGAAGTGCGAAGTTTCACGCCCACACGACATCCTTTCTCGGGTACATCATCTCCAGGGGAGAGATTAGGATGGACCAGGAGAAGGTTAGAGCGGTTCTGGAATGGGCCCAGCCCGGTACGAGATTGCAGCTCCAGAGATTTTTGGGGTTTGCGAATTTCTACCGCAGATTCATCCGGGATTACAGCCGTGTGGCCGCTCCATTAACTGCCTTGACTTCCAGTATCAGGACCTTCAAGTGGAATCCGGAGGCGGATCGAGCGTTTCTGGATTTGAAGAGGCGATTCACCAACGCACCGATTCTCTCTCAACCGGACACGGCCCGTCAGTTCGTCGTTGAAGTGGGACGCGTCTGATGTGGGAGTTGGCGCCATCCTGTCGCAGCGATGCTCCACGGACAGTAAACTCCATCCCTGCGCCTACTACTCTCGTCGCCTTCGCCTGCGGAGAGGAATTACGATGTGGGTAACCGGGAGCTTCTCGCGGTGAAACTTGCCTTGGAGGAGTGGCGCCACTGGTTGGAGGGGCGGAGCAACCGTTTATTGTCTGGACTGACCACAAGAATCTTGCTTACGTGCAATCGGCTAAACGTCTCAACTCCCGTCAGGCCAGGTGGGCGTTGTTTTTCGGACGATTCAAGTTTGTCCTGACGTTCCGACCTGGATCTAAGAACGGCAAGGCGGACGCCTTGTCCCGGATGTTCTCCAAGACGGAGGAGAGTGGGTCCAAGACCGAGACTATTCTCCCCCGGAACTGCGTCGTGGGAGCAGTTATGTGGAAGATTGAGGAGGAGGTGCTGGCGGCCCTTCGGACTCAGCCCGGTCCCGGTAACGGTCCACCCGGTCGGTTGTTTGTGCCTGAGTCGGTTCGTCCTGCTGTCCTCAAATGGTCCCACGCCAGCAAGATGGCTTGTCACCCTGGCGTGGCTCGGACGATGGCGTTTCTTCGCAGACGTTTTTGGTGGCCTGCCATGGCCGAGGATACTCGGGGTTTTGTTGCTGCCTGTCCAGTGTGTGCGCAGAATAAGAGTACCAATCGGCCCAGCTCTGGACTACTTCACCCCCTTCCTATTCCCCGGCGACCATGGTCGCATCTGGCCCTGGACTTCGTCACTGGGTTGCCCGCTTCTGAGGGGAACACGGTCGTCCTGACTATCGTGGACAGATTCAGCAAGTTCGCCCACTTTGTGCCTATTGCCAAGCTTCCCTCTGCCTCGGAGACATCCGAGATCCTGGTTAGGGAGTTTTTCAGGGTCCACGGTTTGCCCAGTGATATCGTTTCCGACCGTGGCCCTCAGTTTACCTCTGCTGTCTGGAAGTCCTTCTGTTTGGCCATTGGAGCTACAGTCAGTCTCACATCTGGTTTTCACCCCCAATCCAATGGTCAGGCGGAGAGAGCCAACCAGAAGATGGAATCCACGCTACGCTGTCTGGTCTCCTCCAACCCCACCTCCTGGGTCTCTCAGTTGCCTTGGGTTGAGTATGCCCACAATACTCTTCCTACATCTGCCACTGGGATGTCTCCCTTCCAGTGCCTGTATGGCTACCAACCTCCCCTGTTTCCTTCCCAGGAGAAGGAGCTCTCAGTGCCTTCTGTTCAGGCCCATATTCGTCGTTGCCACCGGACCTGGCATCGGGCCAGAAAGGCACTCCTTAGAGTTTCGGACCGGTATCAGCTCCAGGCGAATCGTCGCCGGATCCCCGCTCCCACCTATACCATCGGAGATAGGGTTTGGTTGGCTACACGGGATCTTCCGTTACGGACTGAGTCTAGGAAGTTGTTACCGAAGTTCATTGGTCCGTTTGTGGTGGAGAAGGTGATCAATCCAGTGGCAGTTCGACTCAAACTACCGAGGACGCTCAGAGTCCATCCCACCTTTCATGTCTCCTGCCTCAAGCCTGTCTTCCTCAGTCCTCTGTTGCCTCCTCCGCCTCCTCCTCCTCCTCCTCGGATGATCGGAGGTGGTCCTGCCTACACGGTGCGTCGCATCATGGATTCCAGACGGCGGGGCCGGGGTTTCCAGTATCTCGTGGACTGGGAGGGGTATGGCCCTGAAGAGAGGAGTTGGATTCCGCGGCGACAGGTCCTAGATGCTGACCTCATCAGTGATTTCTACCGCCTCCATCCTGGCGCTCCGGGAGGTCCGCCCGGTGGCGTTCGTCGGAGGGGGGGTACTGTAACGATCCCGGCAGTCTGAGTCGGGTCCTGTCTGGTGACTAGTTTTTCCTGTTCGTGATCTCCAGTTTCCCGAGGGTTCGGGAACGCTCCGGGGAGCTCTCTTGTTTTCCGCACCTGCATCCCATCAGCAATCTGCACACCTGGTCCTGATCATCACCCTTCTTAGGCTCTGGCCGAACATCCAGTTCCTGCCGGATCGTTAGCCATGAACAGTAGGTTTATCAGTGTATCAGTCCTAGAGCTTCTAGCGTTAGTTTTGTTGTTTTGTACCTTGTTGGTCTATTGTTTTACTTACCTCCGTTTTTGTTCCATCTACAGTCACCAGTCCGGAACCTTCACCCTACCTCTGCCTGATGGTCGGCGGCTGCCGAGCCATCATTGGACCAACAACTGCACCCTCAACAACTCATCCACGCCGCCCGCTCTGTTCCCTGGATTATTCTGCACCTTTTGAATCTGTAATAAACCCTCACCTTCGTTCAACTCTCCTTGTCCTGGTCTGCTTCTGGGTTCTGTCTGAGGGAACTGTGACAATTTGACCTTGTGGAGACTAATAAAATGTCCCCAGTTTGTCAAATTCTTGTTAGTTTACTATTCTTGTGAGGACTTCTGGTCCCCACAAGTATAGTTAAACACGTCCACACACACACACACACACACACACACACACACACACACACACACACACACACACAGCACACACACACACACACACACACACATACACACACACAGAGGCTTCTCTGACAAATTGCTTGTTGGAATGAAAAGGAGTGGGTGAGGTGACTGTTCTGTATGTCATACTCTTCATATCTTGCTTGATGTGTAGCTGTGTATTTCTCTTGATGGGTAGCTGTGTATTTCTCTTGATGGGTAGCTGTGTATTTCTCTTGATAGGTAGCTGTGTATTTCTCTTGATCGGTAGCTGCGTATTTCTCTTGATGGGTAGCTGTGTACTTCTCTTGATGGGTAGCTGTGTATTTCTCTTGATGGGTAGCTGTGTATTTCTCTTGATGGGTAGCTGTGTATTTCTCTTGATGTGTAGCTTTGCACGTTGGAATAATTATGTAATGCACTTTGATGTGATTAATATGTTAATTTAGTGTCATTACAAGACATTATGGCATCTCTAGACGGATGCAGTTAGGTTTTACTAGGTTATAACTCCAGTAACATCACAATCATCCTTCCCATGTCTACACTGTTATTAGGCTACTACACATTTAATCACACAAGGAAATATAGCTTGGGTCTATACCAAAATAACACCCTATTCCCTATATAGTGCACTACTTTTGACCAGGGCCGATAAGGCATGTATGGAATAGGGTGCCATTGGGATGCAACCCATATCTAGCTATGGTCACCCTTAGAGAATTGTAAGGACATCCACCAAGACCTTGATAGTGGATGGGCTGTAGCGATGTACAGTTGAAGTCGGAAGTTTACATACACTTAGGTTGGAGTCATTAAAACTCATTTTTCAACCACTCCACACATTTCTTGTTAACAAACTATATATTTTTGGCTACTTTGTGCATGACACAAGTCATTTTTCCAACAATTGTTTACAGACAGATTATTTCACTTATAATTCACTGTATCACAATTCCAGTGGGTCAGAAGTTTACATACACTAAGTTGACTGGCTGTACAGTGCGCTGCCTGAGCGGAAAGTACTGATGGCCTACCTTGGCTAAGGACGTGAGGGTGTACGTCTCCTCCTGCTCGGTGTGCGCCCAGAGTAGGCACCTCCCAGCGGGTAAGCTACAACCGTTACCAGTTCCACAACGACCATGGTCTCACCTTAGCATTGATTTTCTAACTGATCTTCCCCTCTCCCTGTTATGTGGGCAGCTTGTCTCTCCCTTTTCTGTTGCCCTTCCTCCTTGTTTTGTCCCCTCTTTGTCTGTTGTTTCTGTATGTGTGTTTGTCCCCATTATGTGGGTGTGTCTGGAGTGGATCGGGGGGCGTGCTCAGGATCTGCCTCTCCTGTGCAGCTGCGGGTTGTTTCCAGTGATTCCTGCCTATGCAGCTGCATCCTATTCTCTCATCAACCTGCACTACTAATTCCTGGGCATGGCTCTCCACCGGCGCCAAATCGTTGTTCTTACTAGAGCGGTAACTTGGCTCACCAGTAAAGTTAAATTGTCTTTGTCTTCAGCCTGGCTTTTTACTCTCCTTAACCTGTCGTTTGTTTTGTCTTCAGTTCAGACATACCTCCCAGCCTGCCTGCCTGCCTGCCTGCCTCAGCCTCTCCTTCCTCCGGAGCCGACTAGCCCACTCTGTTCCTTTTCTTCAGTTGTTTTTTGGACTAAGACAAATTGAACTTTTATTAAAATAATTGTTGTTTCTTCCACTCCCTTAGTCGTGTTTTGTTTCTCTGAGTGCTGGGTTAACCATAGCGTAACACTCCCAAGGTAACACCGCCATCCTGGTTGTTGTAGACCGCTTCTCCAAGTCTGCCCGGTCGTTGTAGACCGCTTCTCCAAGTCTGCCGCCTCCTTCCTCTGCCCGGTCTCCCCACGGCCCTGCAGACTGCAGAGGCCCTGTTTACTCACGTCTTCCGGCACTACGGGGTACCAGAGGATATAGTGTCTGACCGGGGTCCCCAGTTCACGTCCAAGGTCTGTAAGGCGTTCATGGAACGTCTGGGGGTCTAGGTCAGCCTGACCTCTGGGTTCCACCCCGAGAGTAATGGGCAGGTGGAACGGGTAAATCAGGACGTGGGTAGGTTCCTGCGGTCCTACTGCCAGGACTGGACGGGGGAGTGGTCGGTGTTCTTGCCATGGGCAGAATATACCCAGACCTCTCTCCACCACTCCTCCACTAACCTAACGCCTTTCCAGTGTGTTCTAGGTTACAAACTGGTTCTGGCACCGTGGCACCAGAGCCAGACCGAAGCTCCTGCGGTGGATGACTGGTTTCGGCGTGCGGAGGAGACGTGGGATGCTGCCCATGTTCACCTCCAATGCGCCGTGCGTCATCAGAAGGCCAACGCTGACCGCCACCGCAGTGAGGCCCCCGTCTTTGCACCGGGGGATCGGGTCTGGCTCTCCTCCCGGAATCTGCTCCTCCGCCTGCCCTGCCGGAAGCTGAGCCCGCGGTTTGTGGGGCCGTTCAAAGTCTTGAGGAGAGTCAACTAGGTCACATATAGGTTATTACTTCCCCCTGATTACCGTATTAACCCTTCGTTTCATGAGTCTCTCCTCAGGCCGGTGGTAGCTGGTCCGCTCCAGGAGTCTTAGGTGCGGGAGGTCCCTCCACCTCCTCTGGACATCGAGGGGGCCCCGGCGTACTCGGTCCATTCCATCCTGGATTCGAGGCGTCGGGTGGGGGGCCTTCAGTACCTCATGGAGTGGGAGGGGTACAGTCCGGAGGAACGGTGCTGGGTCCCGGTGAGGAATATCCTCGATCCCTCCATGTTACCGGATTTCAACCGTCGACATCCGGCTCGCCCTGCTCCGTGTCCTCCTGGGGTGGGGGGGTACTGTCACAACTTCTGCCGAGGCTGCCTCCCCTCCTTGTTCGGGCAGGTTTCGCCGTTCATCGTCACCGGCTTACTAGCTGCTGCCGATCCATTTTTCATCACTCCACTTGTCTTGTCTAATTAATCACACTCCACTTGTCTTGTCTAATTAATCACACACACCTGGTCCTTATCCCCAATTAGTCATTGTGTAAGTGTTCCCTCTGCTTCCTTATCTGTATGGGTGATTGTTTGTTGTGAGCTGTGTGTAGCTCAGTTGAGCTACCCTTACCTTGTTGTTTGCCAGGGTAGATATTTCCCCTGTGCCTGAGTTTTGTTGTCGCATGCTTGCACAACTGTTTATCGACAGAATAAACTTTTTGGATGCATATTACTCTCCTGCGCCTGACTCCTTCTATCACACGCATCACAATGGGAAAATCAAAAGAAATCAGCCAAGACCTCAGAAAATAAATTGTAGACCTCCACAAGTCTGGTTCATCCTTGGGAGCAATTTCCAAATGCCTGAAGGTACCATGTTCATCTGGACAAACAATAGTACACAAGTATAAACACCATGGTACCACGCAGCCGTCATACCGCTCAGGAAGGAGACGCGTTCTGTGTCCTAGAGATGAATGTACTTTGGTGCGAAAAGTGCAAATCAATCCCAGAACAACAGCAAAGGACCTTGTGAAGATGCTGGTGGAAACTGGTACAAAAGTATCTATATCCACAGTAAAACGAGTCCTATATCGACATAACCTGAAAGGGCACTCAGCAAGGAAGACGCCATTGATCCAAAACCACCATAAAAATGCCAGACTACGGTTTGCAACTGCACATCAGGACAAAGATCGTACTTTTTGGAGAAATGTCCTCTGGTCTGATGAAACAAAAATATAACTATTTGGCCATAATGACCATCGTTATGTTTGGAGGAAAAAGGGGGATGCTTGCAAGCCGAAGAACACCATCCCAACCGTGAAGCACGGGGGTGGCAGCATCATGCTGTGGGGGTGCTTTGCTGCAGGAGGGACTTGTGCACGTCACAAAATAGATGGCATCATGAGGAAGGAAAATTATGTGGATATATTGAAGCAACATCTCAAGACATCAGTCAGGAAGTCAAAGCTTGGTCGCAAATGGGTCTTCCAAATGGACAATGACCCCAAGCATACAGTGAGGGAAAAAAGTATTTGATCCCCTGCTGATTTTGTACGTTTGCCCACTGACAAAGACATGATCAGTCTATAATTTTAATGGTAGGTTTATTTGAACAGTGAGAGACAGAATAACAAACAAAAAAAATACAGAAGAACGCATGTAAAAAATGTTATGAATTGATTTGCATTTTAATGAGGGAAATAAGTATTTGACCCCTCTGCAAAACATGACTTAGTACTTGGTGGCAAAACCCTTGTTGGCAATCACAGAGGTCAGACATTTCTTGTAGTTGGTCACCAGATTTGCACACATCTCAGGAGGGATTTTGTCCCACTCCTCTTTGCAGATCTTCTCCAAGTCATTAAGTTTCGAGGCTGACGTTTGGCCACTCGAATCTTCAGCTCCCTCCACAGATTTTCTATGGGATTAAGGTCTGGAGACTGGCTAAGCCACTCCAGGACCTTAATGTGCTTCTTCTTGAGCCACTCCTTTGTTGCCTTGGCCGTGTGTTTTGGGTCATTGTCATGCTGGAATACCCATCCACGACCCATTTACAATGCCCTGGCTGAGGGAAGGAGGTTCTCACCCAAGATTTGACAGTACATGGCCCCGTCCATCGTCCCTTTGATGCGGTGAAGTTGTCCTGTCCCCTTAGCAGAAAAACACCCCCAAAGCATAATGTCTCCACCTCCATGTTTGACGGTGGGGATGGTGTTCTTGGGGTCATAGGCAGCATTCCTCCTCCTCCAAACACGGCGAGTTGAGTTGATGCCAAAGAGCTCCATTTTGGTCTCATCTGACCACAACACTTTCACCCAGTTCTCCTCTGAATCATTCAGATGTTCATTGGCAAACTTCAGACGGGCCTGTATATGTGCTTTCTTGAGCAGGGGGACCTTGCGGGCGCTGCAGAATTTCAGTCCTTCACGGCGTAGTGTGTTACCAATTGTTTTCTTGGTGACTATGGTCCCAGCTGCCTTGTGATCATTGACAAGATCCTCCCATGTACTTCTGGGCTGATTCCTCACCATTCTCATGATCATTGCAACTCCACGAGGTGAGATCTTGCATGGAGCCCCAGGCCGAGGGAGATTGACAGTTATTTTGTGTTTCTTCCAATTGCGAATAATCGCACCAACTGTTGTCACCTTCTCACCAAGCTGCTTGGCGATGGTCTTGTAGCCCATTCCAGCCTTGTGTAGGTCTACAATCTTGTCCCTGACATCCTTGGAGAGCTCTTTGGTCTTGGCCATGGTGGAGAGTTTGGAATCTGATTGATTGATTGCTTCTGTGGACAGGTGTCTTTTATACAGGAAACAAGCTGAGATTAGGAGCACTCCCTTTAAGAGTGTGCTCCTAATCTCAGCTCGTTACCTGTATAAAAGACACCTGGGAGCCAGAAATCTTTCTGATTGAGAGGGGGTCAAATACTTATTTCCCTCATTAAAATCAATTTATAACATTTTTGACATGCGTTTTTCCGTTTTTTTTGTTGTTATTCTGTTCAAATAAACATACCATTAAAATTATAAACTGATCATTTCTTTGTCAGTGGGCAAACGTACAAAATCAGCAGGGGATCAATACTTTTTTCCCTCACTGTAACACCTTTCCAATGTGTTTTGGGTTACCAACCGGTCCTGGCACCGTGGCACCAGAGCCAGACCAAGGCTCCTGCGGTGGATGACTGGTTTCATGGTGCGGAGGAGACTTGGGACGCTGCCCACGTTCGCCTCCAGCGCGCCGTGCGTCATCAGAATGCGAACGCTGACCGCCACCGCAGGGAGGCCTCGGTTTTCGTATTGGGGGAGCGGGTCTGGCTCTCGACCCGGAATCTACCCCTCCGCCTGCCCTGCCGGAAGCTGAGCCCGCGGTTTGTGGGGCCGTTTAAAGTCCTGAGGAGGATAAACGAGGTTACATACAGGTTGTTACTCCCCCCTGATTACCGTATTAACCCCTCGTTTCATGTGTCTCTCCTCAGGCCGGTGGTAGCTGGTCCGCTCCAGGAGTCTGAGGTGCGGGAGGTTCCTCCACCTCCTCTGGAATTCGAGGGGGCCCCGGCTTACTTGGTCTGTTCCATACTGGATTTGAGGCGTCGGGTGGGGGGCCTTCAGTATCTCGTGGAGTGGGAGGGGTACGGTCCGGAGGAACGGTGCTGGCATCCTCGATCCCTCCCTGTTGAGGGATTCCCACCGTCGCCATCCGACTCGCCCTGCGCCGCGTCCTCCTGGCCGTCCCCGAGGCCGGGGTCAGCGCACTGCTGGAGCCGCGCGTCAAGGGGGGGGGTACTGTCACGACTCCCGCCGAGGCTGCCTCCCCTCCTTGTTCGGGCAGGTTTCGGCGTTCGTCGTCACCGGCTTACTAGCTACTGTCGATCCCATTCTCATCACTCCACTTGTCATGTCTTGTCTTGTCAATCACACACACCTGGTGCTCATTCCCCTAATTAGTATGTGTATAAATGTTCCCTCTGTTCCCCTTGTCTTTGTGAGTGATTGTTTCATTGTGAGAGCGAGTACCATTTGTTATTGCCAAGGTGGAATATTTCCCTTGTGATAGTTTCGTTTTGACGCTGGGTGCGTTTTATTTATGTAAACTGAATAAACTCTGGACTTCGGTGTTTTACCTCCTGCGCCTGACTCCTTCATTCACACCTCGTCACAGTATATAAACTTCTGACCCACTGGGAATGTGATGAAAGAAATAAAAGCTGAAATAAATCCTTCTCTCTACTATTATTCTGACATTTCACATTCTTAAAATAAAGTGGTGATCCTAACTGACCTAAGACAGGGAATTTTTACTAGGATTAAATGTCAGGAATTGTGAAAAACTGAGTTTAAATGTATTTGGCTAAGGTGTATGTAAACTTCCGACTTCAACTGTATGTATGCGTGGCAGGGGTTGGAACCGGTTCAGGGAACACAACCGAAAACCAGAAAATAACAAAACATTTCAAGGAACGGACACAGAACCGGGAACTAAAGTGATCTCTAGTGTTCCGGAACAGAACCGTTAATTTCAAATCTTGAGAACTGGTTAATAATGTTATTATTTGTTATAAAAATATTCCTATTATCTAGTATATAATTCTGTAATTCAGTGAAGTTCTGATACTAGTAATAGCCTTAACATATTCTAATTCACATCATGTTATGCTGTTTAGTGCTTCACCAAGCCAAGGCCCCTACATGTCCATCCATCTTTCATGCTCTCTCCCCACCAGTGCAATTTCTGTCGCATCTCGTGCCGGCACTTACATGACCAATCAAACATGTAAACAACTAGCTTACCCATTCTGTAGGAAGCTTCTCTATCCTTGATAATTGGTGGAGTGAATTAATGAGCTAAATGTAAAAACTATGTTTATTTAACCGCTTAAAAAAACGAACAAAAAGGAACTATATGTTACTTCTTTTTTTTTATGACCGGTTCAGAACTTTATTATGCTGGTCGGAACACTGGAACAGAACAAAAAAAATAGAGGTTCTGTTCGGAACTGAATGATTTGAAAATAAATTTGATTCCAACCCCTGATACAAGGCAATGACAATTAAAGCTGGCTGTGGTCACTGAGTGCAGAGGGATTCTCTGTAACCTAATCCCCATCTCAAACCCTTTAGATAGTATTAACAAGCTAGGAGATCAGTCAGTCAGCCCATCAATGCGTAATAGAAAGAAAGTCACCCCTTTGATGGCTATGGAAAGAGACACACACACACACACACACACACGAACATGCATGCGCACAGTCACACAGACACAGGCACACACACACACACACACAAAACCCCTCGGCCCCTTTGGCGTAGCCTAAAAAGGTTGGAGCCCTTTCCATTCAATCTCCCTTTGTTTAATAGAACACATGTCTAATACTGCAGCGACTCTCAATTACTGTGATGAGAAACGACGTGGTTGATGGCTGCCGTTAGTGTCGCTCCACGGTTATTCCTTTGTGTTAATACTGAATTGGTTCTCTCTTGTGTGTGTGTGTATGTGTGTGTGTGTGTGTGTGTGTGTGTGTGTGTGTGTGTGTGTGTAAGAAGTGAGAGATGGAAGGAGATAGACACAGAGGGAGGGTAGAGAGAGAGAGAGACGTAGAGGGAGTGTGGAGAGAGAAAGAGACATAGAGGGAGTGTTGAGAGAGAGAGAGAGAGAGAGAGAGAGAGAGCGAGAGAGGGAGAGAGAGAGCGGGAGAGAGAGAGGGAGTGTGGAGAGAGAGAGAGGGTATGGAGTGTGGAGAGAGAGAGAGAGAGAGAGGGTGTGGAGTGTGGGGAGAGAGAGAGAGCGCGAGAGGGAGTGTGGAGAGAGAGAGAGAGAGAGAAAGAGAGAGAGGGAGTATGGAGAGAGACACAGAGGGAGAATGGAGAGAGACATAGAGGGAGTGTGGAGAGAGACACAGAGGGAGTATGGAGAGAGACACAGACGGAGTGTGGAGAGAGACACAGAGGGAATGTGGAGAGAGACACAGAAGGAAGATGGAGAGAGACACAGAGGGAGTGTGGAGAGAGACACAGAGGGAGTGTGGAGAGAGACATAGAGGGAGTATGGAGAGAGACACAGAGGGAGTGTGGAGAGAGACACAGAGGGCATGTGGAGAGAGACACAGAGGGAGTGTGGAGAGAGACACAGAGGGAGTGTGGAGAGAGACACAGAGGGAGTGTGGAGAGAGACACAGAGGGAGTGTGGAGAGAGACACAGAGGGAGTGTGGAGAGAGACACAGAGGGAGTATGGAGAGAGACACAGAGGGAGTATGGAGAGAGACACAGAGGGAGTGTGGAGAGAGACACAGAGGGAGTGTGGAGAGAGACACAGAGGGAGTATGGAGAGAGACACAGAGGGAGTGTGGAGAGAGACACAGAGGGAGTGTGGAGAGAGACACAGAGGGAGTATGGAGAGAGACACAGAGGGAGTGTGGAGAGAGACAGAGGGAGTGTGGAGAGAGACATAGAGGGAGTGTGGAGATAGAGAGTGAGGGAATATGGAGAGAGACAGAGGGAGTGTGGAGAGAGACAGAGGGAGTAAGGAGAGAGACACAGAGGGAGTGTGGAGAGAGACACAGAGGGAGTGTGGAGAGAGACACAGAGGGAGTGTGGAGAGAGACATAGAGGGAGTATGGAGAGAGACACAGAGGGAGTGTGGAGAGAGACACAGAGGGCATGTGGAGAGAGACACAGAGGGAGTGTGGAGAGAGACACAGAGGGAGTGTGGAGAGAGACACAGAGAGAGTGTGGAGAGAGACACAGAGGGAGTGTGGAGAGAGACACAGAGGGAGTGTGGAGAGAGACACAGAGGGAGTATGGAGAGAGACACAGAGGGAGTGTGGAGAGAGACAGAGGGAGTGTGGAGAGAGACACAGAGGGAGTGTGGAGAGAGACACAGAGGGAGTATGGAGAGAGACACAGAGGGAGTATGGAGAGAGACACAGAGGGAGTGTGGAGAGAGACACAGAGGGAGTATGGAGAGAGACACAGAGGGAGTGTGGAGAGAGACACAGAGGGAGTGTGGAGAGAGACACAGAGGGAGTGTGGAGAGAGACACAGAGGGAGTATGGAGAGAGACACAGAGGGAGTATGGAGAGAGACACAGAGGGAGTGTGGAGAGAGACACAGAGGGAGTATGGAGAGAGACACAGAGGGAGTGTGGAGAGAGACACAGAGGGGGTGTGGAGAGAGACACAGAGGGAGTGTGGAGATAGAGAGCAAGGGAGTGTGGAGAGAGACAGAGGGAGTGTGGAGAGAGACACATAGGGATTGTGGAGAGAGACACAGAGGGAGTATGGAGAGAGACACAGAGGGAGTGTGGAGAGAGACACAGAGGGAGTGTGGAGAGAGACACAGAGGGAGTATGGAGAGAGACACAGAGGGAGTGTGGAGAGAGACACAGGGGGAGTGTGGAGAGAGACACAGAGGGAGTGTGGAGAGAGACACAGAGGGAGTGTGGAGAGAGACACAGAGGGAGTGTGGAGAGAGACACAGAGGGAGTGTGGAGAGAGACACAGAGGGAGTGTGGAGAGAGACACAGAGGGAGTGTGGAGAGAGACACAGGGGGAGTGTGGAGAGAGACACAGGGGGGGAGTGTGGAGAGAGACACAGAGGGGAGTGTGGAGAGAGACACAGAGGGAGTGTGGAGAGAGACACAGAGGGAGTGTGGAGAGAGACACAGAGGGAGTGTGGAGAGAGACACAGAGGGAGTGTGGAGAGAGACACAGAGGGAGTGTGGAGAGAGACACAGAGGGAGTGTGGAGAGAGACAGAGGGAGTGTGGAGAGAGACACAGAGGGAGTATGGAGAGAGACACAGAGGGAGTGTGGAGAGAGACACAGGGGGAGTGTGGAGAGAGACACAGAGGGAGTGTGGAGAGAGACAGAGGGAGTGTGGAGAGAGACACAGAGGGAGTGTGGAGAGAGACACAGAGGGAGTGTGGAGAGAGACAGAGGGAGTGTGGAGAGAGACACAGAGGGAGTGTGGAGAGAGACACAGAGGGAGTGTGGAGAGAGACACAGAGGGAGTGTGGAGATAGACACAGAGGGAGTGTGGAGAGAGAAAGATGAGAGGATGAGTGACAGTGTGAAAGAAGAAAGGGATGGAGGGAGACTGGCAGAAGGATGAAGAAGAGTTATGTGATTGGGGAGTTATGTGATTGAACTGTGATTGACATGGTGAGGCCTACCACATCCCTCTGCTCTATGGGATGCAGAGGAGGCTGGTGGGAGGAACGATAGGAGGACAGGTTCATTGTAATGGCTGGAATGAAATAATGGAACAGAGTCAAACGTGTTTTTGATGTGTTTGATATCGTTCCATGTAATCGATTCCAGCCATTACAAGTAGCCCATCCTTCTATAGCTCCTCACACCAGCCTCCTCTGATGGGATGATATACTGTATAGGTCATGTAATGTTCACCCAACTGGCACCTGACTTTTGACCAGGGCCCATAGGGTGACATTTGCAACGCACAGCCTATATACTGTAGGTAATGTATCGGCCACATTAAAGTATAGTCAGGCACTTTGTCTATGTTTACAGTGGCCCTTAGGTCTTGCCATGTAGAAGTTACAGATACAAATAGCTTTTCTATACTGTGTCCCTACACAAACCCATATCTGAACTTTACAGAGGGCCCTTTCCAGTAAATGTAGCCTATCCCCATCAGTTGCATGCAATTCCGTCCCACAAAAAGAGCATGGCAGAAACACTGTCTCTAAACAACCTGCCAGCTAGATCACTGTGGTTAAATGTCCTCAATTAGTATCATGTTTCTCTGTGCCTAGCCGTACCCCTCCGTCTGGTGGGGTTCCACCCTTCTTCCCCTTTCTAACTCGTTCCCTCGTTTTGTTCCCTCGTTCCTGCAGGTGCATAGAGATACCGAGCCGAACCCCCCATTACCCTCCCTCCAATGCGCTCCTGTTCTCTGCCTCAACGCTCCCAGCTATGTGGAAGAATGTGATACCTTGCTAAATCGATTGTGATATTTGCGTGTGGGTGCAGATGGTACCGAGAAGAAGAGCGGGCTCCCCTATAGAGACTCCTAATGGATTTGTGTGTGTGTGTGTGCGTGTGTGCGTGCGTGCATGCGTGAACGGAGATGTACAGAGACTCCCTAATCATTCATATCACAGAGTTAAATTGCACTAGAGGGGAACAGATTTTCTCAGTTGACCATTAAAATAAATAATTTTTTGTTGCTTCAGTTGACTTCAGATAATTGGAGAGTGTTTTGCCACATTCACACATGCTCAGATGCATCATACTGCAAGACACACACATACACTGACTGTATAAAACATTAAGAACTCTTTCTATGACATAGACTGACCAGGTGAATCCAGGTGAAAGCTATGATCCCTTATTGATGTCATTTGTTAAAACCACTTCAATCCGTGTAGATGAAGGAGAGGAGACAGGTTAAAGAAGGATTTTTAAATTTTGAGACAATTGAGACATGGATTGTGTATGTGTGTCATGCAGAGGGTGAGTTTTTTTATGTTGAATGTGGCAAAAAGTCCTGCAGGTCACATGCTAAATATTTCTTTATATTCCTTTGGTAGGATGATCATTTGGCCGATATTAAGTGTGGGTGGTTGGCATTGATTGTGGACTGGGGCACGCCTAGCAGGAGATAACCCCCAGCCACCATAAAAGGATCACATACAGCAAGTTTTACCATCCTAAGGTGTCTCTTGTTTGCCATAAATGACATATGTCCTTATAGAGATGATGGTATTATGCACAGTTTCCCAGATCAATGCATGAGTCCCCACAGCATGAGAGCTCATTATTTACATGTGAGTCCAGTTCAGGTGTCACATGGCCTGGCCAGCCATGGTTGGTAGCAAAATAGGTACATATGAGGGCAATGCATGCCAGCAATTTCCAGACTGTATTTTGGCTGTTGAATGGCCTCCTGACTTATGGCAGTCCAGTTCCATGGTGTCTCTGTCTGTAGTAACTGTCTGAGGGGAGGACTGATGGTGGAGTGGGCCTATCCAGGACAGTTCTGTGAGATTCAGGATGGCATTGACATTGGAGAGGTGCAATTCCTATGACATGTGAGTTGATGGCATTTATTTTCAATGAGTGTCAGGTTGTGTTGGCTCATTGTAGTGAACACCTGCCATGCTCTTGTCATCATGTGTGGTTGCATTCTCCCCATACACCATAATGTCACCAAGTCAACACATATGGCAACACCAGGGCAGACAGGCAGGATGGTGGACATGATTGTCTTGAAGAAGAAATGTGTCAGCTCAACCCAAACATCCCAATGTGCATAACAAATGCAGTGAGCCAGCAGGAGGTCATGTTGGATTCAGGCAGCTTACTTCTAAATGATAAGGAGGTGACTTAAGAGCCCAATCCTGGGGGTGCAAGTTAAACTACAATGGGGCAAGTTGTAGCCCAATAAGCCCACTGGGCAAAAACTGGTTGCATCAACGTTGTTTCCACATCATTTCAACAAAATAAATTAATGTGATGATGTTGAATCAATGTGGAAAACCGATTGGATTTACAAAAAGTCATAAACATAAGGGAATTTCGTATTTTTTTCACCCAACTTTTAACCTAAATCCAATGACATTGTGAAATGTTTGGTTGATTTCACATTGAATTCAAGTTAGTTGACATTTAAATTAAAACTAAATGTTGAGCTGACATCTGTGTCCAGTGGGAGAGCTAGGGAGAGGGTGTCAGAATACAGGGATTCTCTTTCCTTTCGTTGGAGCCTCCCAGTTGCCTCATTGATCCTTAGAGGATTGTGACTTGGAATGCTTGGTGTTTCCATTCGTGACTTGGAATGCTTTGTTTTGCGATGGAAAGCAGTCTGTTCTGCTGCCATTTTATATATCCAGACAAACGTGTTTGAGTGTAATTGTGGAAGGGATATTGGATTCCTAACCATAGTTGAGTACACAAATCTGAAATATGTATTGTGTACATGTACAGGTGATTAAACAACCATTCAATGATATTGTGGCAGCCATATTGTATTTTGGATGCCATATTGGATTTGGAGTCAAATCTAGGGGTGCCCCCTTAAGTAATTGCAAGAGTAGGGGCTGAACATGTAAAATTCACAGAGGAATTTTGACTGGAAAGAATGACAGTTTTCAGTGTCTGAGCCCACTTGCCTTAGAGCCTATTACAGTAGACACAACATAAAAAAACATGTGTTACTGTATGTATTTATGTCAGGCAGGGCCAATAGCACTGATGAGAGCAAATGTTACTTAGAAAGTTGTCTATTGAACAGCTAGCAAAAAGGGAAGTTTACATTCATAATACATATTAATAGTTGATATTTCTGCCTATTGTACAGTGAGGGAAAAAAGTATTTGATCCCCTGCTGATTTTGTACGTTTGCCCACTGACAAAGACATGATCAGTCTATAATTTTAATGGTAGGTTTATTAGAACAGTGAGAGACAGAATTACAATAACAAAAATCCAGAAAAACGCATGTCAAAAATGTTATAAATTGATTTGCATTTGAATGAGGGAAATAAGTATTTGACCCCTGCAAAACATGACTTAGTACTTGGTGGCAAAACCCTTGTTGGCAATCACAGAGGTCAGACGTTTGTTGTAGTTGACCACCAGGTTTGCACACATCTCAGGAGGGATTTTGTCCCACTCCTCTTTGCAGATCTTCTCCAAGTCATTAAGGTTTCGAGGCTGACGTTTGGCAACTCGAACCTTCAGCTCCCTGCACAGATTTTCTATGGGATTAAGGTCTGGAGACTGGCTAAGCCACTCCAGGACCTTAATGTGCTTCTTCTTGAGCCACTCCTTTGTTGCCTTGGCCGTGTGTTTTGGGTCATTGTCATGCTGGAATACCCATCCACGACCCATTTACAATGCCCTGGCTGAGGGAAGGAGGTTCTCACCCAAGATTTGACGGTACATGGCCCCGTCCATCGTCCCTTTGATGCGGTGAAGTTGTCCTGTCCCCTTAGCAGAAAAACACCCCCAAAGCATAATGTCTCCACCTCCATGTTTGACGGTGGGGATGGTGTTCTTGGGGTCATAGGCAGCATTCCTCTTCCTCCAAACACGGCGAGTTGAGTTGATGCCAAAGAGCTCCATTTTGGTCTCATCTGACCACAACACTTTCACCCAGTTCTCCTCTGAATCATTCAGATGTTCATTGGCAAACTTCAGACGGGCATGTATATGTGCTTTCTTGAGCAGGGGGACCTTGCGGGCGCTGCAGGATTTCAGTCCTTCACGGCGTAGTGTGTTACCAATTGTTTTCTTGGTGACTATGGTCCCAACTGCCTTGAGATCATTGACAAGATCCTCCCGTGTAGTTCTGGGCTGATTCCTCACCGTTCTCATGATCATTGCAACTCCGTGAGGTGAGATCTTGCATGGAGCCCCAGGCAGAGGGAGATTGACAGATCTTTTGTGTTTCTTCCATTTGCGAATAATTGCACCAACTGTTGTCACCTTCTCACCAAGCTGCTTGGTGATGGTCTTGTAGCCCATTCCAGCCTTGTGTAGGTCTATAATCTTGTCCCTGACATCCTTGGAGAGCTCTTTGGTCTTGGCCATGGTGGAGTGTTTGGAATCTGATTGATTGATTGCTTCTGTGGACAGGTGTCTTTTTTACAGGTAACAAGCTGAGATTAGGAGCACTCCCTTTAAGAGTGTGCTCCTAATCTCAGCTCGTTACCTGTATAAAAGACACCTGGGAGCCAGAAAAAACCTTTCTGATTGAGAAGGGGTCAAAAAAGGTTTTTCATTTTTTGTACTTTTATTTTTTCATGTTTAAAAAAATAAATTTTTTAGGGGGTAGATCAGCTTTAATATTGCAGATAGATTGTAACTTCCATTAATGTAATTGTCTGCATCACTTCCAATCCCCCATATGTTTTTTTTAGTTTTTCCCCCCCACATATATACATATATATATACATATACACATACACATATACTATATACACATACATATATACACATACATACATATATACATACATACATACATATATATCCTTTAAAGATATATATATTTCCCTTTATTACTTTCAAACCCCACCATCCCCTCCCTAATTGGAGTAAACTAGTGAACAACAACGCTTAGGCCTTTACTTCATGCTTATACATACTATATACATTTTATGGACACAGTCACTAATTATATTTTGTTTGTTTTTACTCCTGAACTTCCTCCAATCATTTTCATGATGTCATTCTGGTATGCTTCTATATGCCATATATTTCTACAGTGGGGGAAAAAAGTATTTAGTCAGCCACCAATTGTGCAAGTTCTCCCACTTAAAAAGATGAAAGAGGCATGTAATTTTCATCATAGGTACATGTCAACTATGACAGACAAAATGAGAAAAAAAAATCCAGAAAATCACATTGTAGGATTTTTAATGAATTTATTTGCAAATTATGGTGGAAAATAAGTATTTGGTCAATAACAAAAGTTTCTCAATACTTTGTTATATACCCTTTGTTGGCAATGACACAGGTCAAACGTTTTCTGTAAGTCTTCACAAGGTTTTCACACACTGTTGCTGGTATTTTGGCCCATTCCTCCATGCAGATCTCCTCTAGAGCAGTGATGTTTTGGGGCTGTCGCTGAGCAACACGGACTTTCAACTCCCTCCAAAGATTTTCTATGGGGGTTGAGATCTGGAGACTGGCTAGGCCACTCCAGGACCTTGAAATGCTTCTTACGAAGCCACTCCTTCGTTGCCCGGGCGGTGTGTTTGGGATCATTGTCATGCTGAAAGACCCAGCCACGTTTCATCTTCAATGCCCTTGCTGATGGAAGGAGGTTTTCACTCAAAATCTCACAATACATGGCCCCATTCATTCTTTCCTTTACACGGATCAGTCGTCCTGGTCCCTTTGCAGAAAAACAGCCCCAAAGCATGATGTTTCCACCCCCATGGTATGTATGTATGGTGTTCTTTGGATGCAACTCAGAATTCTTTGTCCTCCAAACACGACGAGTTGAGTTTTTACCAAAAAGTTATATTTTGGTTTCATCTGACCATATGACATTCTCCCAATCCTCTTCTGGATCATCCAAATGCACTCTAGCAAACTTCAGACGGGCCTGGACATGTACTGGCTTAAGCAGGGGGACACGTCTGGCACTGCAGGATTTGAGTCCCTGGCGGCATAGTGTATTACTGATGGTAGGCTTTGTTACTTTGGTCCCAGCTCTCTGCAGGTCATTCACTAGGTCCCCCCGTGTGGTTCTGGGATTTTTGCTCACCGTTCTTGTGATCATTTTGACCCCACGGGGTGAGATCTTGCGTGGAGCCCCAGATCGAGGGAGATTATCAGTGGTCTTGTATGTCTTCCATTTCCTAATAATTGCTCCCACAGTTGATTTCTTCAAACCAAGCTGCTTACCTATTGCAGATTCAGTCTTCCCAGCCTGGTGCAGGTCTACAATTTTGTTTCTGGTGTCCTTTGACAGCTCTTTGGTCTTGGCCATAGTGGAGTTTGGAGTGTGACTGTTTGAGGTTGTGGACAGGTGTCTTTTATACTGATAACAAGTTCAAACAGGTGCCATTAATACAGGTAGCGAGTGGAGGACAGAGGAGCCTCTTAAAGAAGAAGTTACAGGTCTGTGAGAGCCAGAAATCTTGCTTGTTTGTAGGTGACCAAATACTTATTTTCCACCATAATTTGCAAATAAATTCATTAAAAATCCTACAATGTGATTTTCTGGGGAAAAAAATCTCAATTTGTCTGTCATAGTTGACGTGTACCTATGATGAAAATTACAGGCCTCTCTCATCTTTTTAAGTGGGAGAACTTGAACAATTGGTGGCTGACTAAATACTTTTTTCCCCCACTGTAACTGTGTTCTTTCACAAAATCTCACAATATATAACCTATATACTTATTATGGACACAGCATGTCTTACACTAGTTATCTTGTTGTTATTAGTTGTTGTTATTAGTCCCATCCTTCAGCTCCATTCAACACCTCCCATCTATCTCTTAACACCATCCATATTGGATTTCTATTTGCCATATATTTTTCAACCGTACTGTGATGTTTTACAAAAGTTCTGATCCTTTCTATTCTCATTGTTTCTACAGTTTGTGAATTGAAAATAAACATCTTTGCTAAAAGTATTATTATATTATTGAACGATTGACTATGACTTTTCAGATCACCCAGTAGTGCTATCTGCAGGGTCAGCTCCATGCAAATATTGCAATCCTTCAGCCATTCCTGGACCTGTGTCCAGAAACAAGCTACAAATGGACAGTACCCAAACAAATGATCTAATAATTATGTCTCAGCCAAATCTGCAGAGCTGGGAAGATTGTATCTTTGAGGGGGTCAAATACTTATTTCCCTCATTAAAATGCAAATCAATGTATAACATTTTCGACATGCGTTTTTCTGGATTTTTTTGTTGTTCTGTCTCTCACTGTTCAAATAAACCTACCATTGAAATTATAGACTGATTTCTTTGTCAGTGGGCAAACGTACAAAATCAGCACGGGATCAAATACTTTTTTCCCTCACTGTATCTGTTTGTTTACAGGTCTATATTTCCAAAATGCTGTACGATATCCTAATGCTGTTTGTTTGTGCATGTAGGGCAGACAATTGACTATTTATATTCCACATTTTTGCAATATCAGAACTTGCAATATTGGGATAAATTAGTTTATGGTCTGTGCACGGCCCTGCCTCCAATACTCCATGGTGTGTGTCTGAGCTGCCATCCAATGAGGTTCTTATACTGCATGGTATCTGAGGTGTCATCCAATAATGGTCTCACATACTGCACGGTGTCCCAGGTATCATCTAATAATGGTCTCACATATTGGATGGTGTCACATTGGATGGTGTCACATTGGATGGTGTCTCATTGGATGGTGTCATGTTCAGCCTATCAGTAACATTTCAACTAACTATCTATTAAACCTAACCCCTATACTTATGCTAAAATCTTTATTCTATTCTACTGACCCATTTACTTTATGTTCATATGATCTTTTATTATTTATTGTTGTTGCATTGTCCAGAAGGAACCTGCAAGTAAGCATTTCACTGGACGTGTATACCATGTGTATCCCGTACATATGACTAATACAACGTGAAACTTGAAACCTTAACCCTTATCCTAACCCTAAACTTAACCCTTTCCCTAACCATAACCCTTACCCTTACCCTTACCCTAACCCTTATTCTAAACCTAACCCTAACCGTAACCTGAGCAAGCAGTTGCTTATCAACAGATAGTTTGCTGATACAGTAGTATGACTCTCCAGACTATCCAAATAAAGTGTGACCACTTAGGGTATTGTAAAATGCACCATTATTACCAGGTACAGTTGACTACCGTCAAAGATAGGTGTGAGTTTGATTGAATTTCAGCATCTTTTTGTGTTGTCAGTGTCCTTACTGTAGCTTTTTGCTTTCTGTTGGGATAATGTTATGGTTGGGATGGATTGAGCAGGAGTGTTTTGGGAATTCTCACGGCTCATTCATCAATCTACCTGACCTCAGGCCGACCAACTAATCATGTCCAATCGATATCCCATAAAGCATTGCAGCCTCATGCTTCCCTAGTGCCTGGCCAATAGGAATGTTGCATTTTACAATCAGATCCAGTAAAAGTATTACTTGTGGTTATTTACATTTTGAATAGAGTGATGTTTGAAGAGGATTCTATCATCTTGAGTGTTTAACCTTGTTTTAAATCATTAGTGGCCATCTGTGTTATTGATTATGTGGTTCTACCAAATTTATGGAGTAATCAATATTTGATCCAGGTTCTTGATCAATGTTTGGAGGTGAGCAACTTGTGTTGTAGTACCAAGTATTGAAGAAATAGTAAATTTGTCTGAAATAACATTAATGTTCTTTAACTGGACACAATTGCAAACTATTAAAGGTTATGTGGGCACTTGCACAAGAACACACACACACACACACACACACACACACACACACAGCTCCCCCCCTTACATACACACACACTGAACTGTATAGGACCATAATTGCGTGGCTATTTATCTTTAGCCTCCACATGTCCTGCCTCATTAACAGTAGAACCACCATAGGCCAAAGGCCACTGACCTGCTTCTTTACTGACTTTTCCTAAATATTGATATTTTACATTGCTCAGTAGTTTTTTTAAACAGCTATTACTAATTTAAGGGACCAAGACAAATATGCGGAAGGGCGTTGGTACGCAGGCGCTAATGCGTCTCTCTCCTCACTGAATGTCGTCAATGGATGAATGGGCGATAGAAACTGATAATTGTCTGAATGATCTGAATGATGAGGATGAGGAGGAGGGTGAAGAGGATAATTGAATTTAGAACTATAGTATAATGATGATGAAGAATTGTTGGCGATCTAATTATTTTATTATGAAAGGCTGTAAATGGGTATATAATTCCCCCTCAGAGAGTCATATCAGACACTGAGTACAACAGACAACGTGTGTAGTTCACAATGGCAAGCCCAACCAAACGAATGCAGCAGAATTTAGAGGAGCTCAGATATTGATCTTGAAATCGACGTTGAGACGTTGCTGATGAAGAGGCTTCGTCTGAGTCGAGCCTCCGTCTCCGATGCCTGAGCCTCAACGCAGAAATACCAGAACAGGGCCAACTGAGATGGTGATCCCAACTGCCACGGTAAGACAGGAGTCTGGCAAAGAAGACTAGCCTGCTCGGAACAGTGAACAAACAGAGACAGGAGCTGCCGCCCCCTGCACAACAACACTCTGCCATATACAGATAGACTTTCCATCTGCCATGCACCAAATATGATCTCCTTTTATTATATTGTACTACGTTAATATTATTGTTATTATTCTATATAATTTTAGCCTTTTCTGTTACATTTTATTTAATGCAATAGGTTGGTGTGGATGTACTCTGTAAAAGGAAGTACTCGTCGCTGGCCTGTTGCTGTGTTCTACAACGTGCTCGACATTGGCGCTATCAACGCGCACATGTTGTACAAGCACTGCCTTGACAAGACAGTCAGTCAGCAGGAGAGATTTCATCATGGATCTGGCATGTGAGCTTCGTGAGAAACACATGAACGCCAAGAAACCAGCTACTGCCGCCAAGCATGCCGCCAATGAGGCAGCCTAATTAGGCAGCCAAAGAGGCAGCCAATTAGGCAGCGGAGGAGGAAGCTGAGGCAGCAACGCGTCCAGCTCTCCCTCTTCGCTGCGCACCACAGCTCCCACTCATCCTTTACAATTGTTCATAAACTTGTGCTTTTGTTTAGGAATACGGCAAATAATTTCACCTGCGCACCTGGCTGGTTATATTATTATTATCTTTTTAGTTTCTACTTACTCAAAATAAGCTGTAACTAGACTGTAATACTTACTATAACTCTGTTACTAATCAAATCTACAAATAAAGTTGATCAAATATATTACACTGTAAGGGAAACAAAAATATGCTATAGGTCTACGTTTTCACTAGGACTTTGTAGAATTATACAAAATATACCCTTGACTCTATCCAAACAAATAATTATTGTTTTTAAATCTTGTTAGGGATATATTTCCACGAATATTTGTGACGCGTTCTGAGGATACGAAGAGGCAGGACGCAGACGCAGGAATTAACAAGGTCAAGGTTTACTTAATAATGATAACGAGAATAACAACACGAAGCTAAACAATCACACACAACATCATCCAGAACAGTCTTTATCCAATTCATCCTTTACAATTGTTCATGCACATTTCTCAAGCGTTGGTGCTTATGTTTGCGCACCTTGCGGGTTGATATGCATCTGACGCATATGCTAAAGCTGATGCCCGGCAACGTGCTCAACGTTCTCTAGCGGGTATTTATAGGCTGAAAGGCCAGGCGGTTCTAGTGTTAAGCCCACATAAAGACCCTGTAAAGGAGGAACACACACACAAACACACACAGTTCTGTAACAGGAGCAGTCTCTAGCAGATCACGCCTCCAAGCATTGGTCCATGGTAGCTACAGGTTCTTGTATCTGTGCACTCCTTCCCTATTAACTGCTTGTATTCGCAAAGGTTGCTGAGTCCATCGCCTTTAATTCATGCAGGATCAATTTACCCAGGTTGCAAACTATTCTACTGTAAATGTAAATATGATCTCTGATTATGCAGTAACCCTGCAGAGACACGTTATTCATAGGCCTTATCTAGTTATTTCTATGGACATTATACCGATCTTAGCATTAATGTCAACATAGTTAGATAGAATAATTAGCCTTTAACTCACCTTATATGAGGCAATTATCTCTCTACCTCCTCAAAGAGACACTTGACTTGGTAAGATCATTGTTAGTCAAATACTGTCCTTTGCCCTATGTCTAATAAGACAGTCTGCAACATTGTCAATACCTGGCCCTGCCAAGCATCAGTCAGTGGAATTGGCTTAGAGACTTTAATGAGAATGAAACTATCCATCTATTGACTCCTGTACCTGATCACAGAGACAGCTCCTATACCTGATCACAGAGACAGCTCCTATACCTGATCACAGAGACAGCTCCTATACCTGATCACAGAGACAGCTCCTATACCTGATCACAGAGACAGCTCCTGTACCTGATCACATAGACAGCTCCTATACCTGATCACAGAGACAGCTCCTACACCTGATCACAGAGACAGCTCCTGTACCTGATCACAAAGACAGCTCTTATACCTGATCACAGAGACAGCTCCTATACCAGATCACAGACAGCTCCTATACCTGATCACAGAGACAGCTCATATACCTGATCACAGAGACAGCTCCTATACCTGATCACAGAGACAGCTCCTAAATCTGATCACACAGACAGCTCCTATATCTGATCATAGAGACAGCTCCTATACCTGATCACAGAGACAGCTCCTATACCTGATCACAGAGACAGCTCCTGTACCTGATCACAGAGACAGCTCCTATACCTGATCACAGAGACAGCTCCTATACCTGATCACAGAGACAGCTCCTATACCTGATCACAGAGACAGCTCCTGTACCTGATCACAGAGACAGCTCCTATACCTGATCACAGAGACAGCTCCTATACCTGATCACAGAGACAGCTCCTATACCTGATCACAGAGACAGCTCCTATACCTGATCACAGAGACAGCTCCTATACCTGATCACAGAGACAGCTCCTATACCTGATCACAGAGACAGCTCCTATACCTGATCACAGAGACAGCTCCTATAGCTGATCAGTCAAGTGTCAAATAATCTGATACAGCAGACCTCATTCAGTGAGAAGGCATGCTCTAAGAATCTGCAATGGACCATTTATCGATCTCTCTGTCTATCTCTTTATATATATGCTCTCTTTCTCTCTTTTTCTATATGCAGTATCACCCTCTCTCTTATATTCTTTCTTTCTTTCTTTCTTTCTTTCTTTCTTTCTTTCTTTCTTTCTTTCTTTCTTTCTTTCTTTCTTTCTTTCTTTCTTTCTTTCTTTCTTTCTTTCTTTCTTTCTTTCTTTCTTTCTATTCATCATTCTATCTCTTATTCTCTCTCATTCTCTCTCTTACATCCACATCACTAGTTTGATTTCAACTGCTGAAAGTCAAAATGGAAAACAGGCAGACAGCAAACAGGCTTTATTTTCTCTCAAACTACAAAGATGGATAACATTGTATTTATAATCGCATCTCAATAGATTTCCCCAGCAATCGTATCACTGAGTAATTCACACAGATATTCTCAAAGACATAATACTGTACTACTACCGTGGTTCCAATAATCCCTAGACTTAGTGTGTCCCAAATGGCACCCTATTCCCTATGGGCACTGGTCAAAAGTAGTGCACTATATACGGAATAGGATGCCATTTGGGACATAGCCTCATTACCAAAGCCCCAGTGACCTTGCAGTGGGTGGGGAGTCTCAGACAGGGGCCCAATCTCTACAGCTTTAATTAACATTGGCACTGCGAGCCTGATGGAGAGGAGAGTGGAGACACAGGATGTCCATGTGGCTCTGTCTATCTGCCTGCTGAGTTGCAATCCTCAGTGTGTGTGTAGGTATAGGGTAAAGGGGATTCATAGGAGTTGATGGAAAGGAGGGCTACCTGCAGCTCCATCCTGGTGGCTTGTAAAGAATGTAAATCTTGTGCCAGCGAAAGAAGAGTGTGTGTGTGTGTCTGTCTGTGTGTGTGTGTGTGTGTGTGTGTGTGTGTGTGTGCGCACCAAAGAGGGCCATTACATTTGAATGTTACGTAAGACAGAACTCTGAGATATGTGATATCATAGTGCTATTTTAAGTCTTCCTTATGAATAAAATACTCTACTGTATTTAGTCAAAGACTGACCCATTTTGTCAGCTGTGTTTGAGATAATTTCACATGCTGACTTTCTCACCAAACCCTCTGCACCATTGGCAGCTTGATGGTTCAGATTGATTTGGAGACAGAAGGGCAACCTTGATTTGTTACTTAAAAGCTAGTGACCTATAATAACCACTTAGTCACTTGACCCTAAATCTAAACAGGATAATTTACCTGGGGTCCTAGTGTCACACATCTTTGCAAGACCCATGTGAAAAAAAATGACAATAACTGACAGTTCCCTTCAAAAATCTAACTGCTGGGCTGATATTAACTGCACTTCTTTGTTAACTGCACTTCTTATTCTACTAGTTGGTAGTAGTAGTAGTAGTAGTAGTAGTAGTAGTAGTAGTAGTAGTAGTAGTAGCAGCAGTAGCAGTAGTAGCAGCAGCAGTAGTAGCAGTAGTAGTAGAGGTAGTAGTAGTAGTTGTAGTAGTAGTAGTCGTCAGTGGTGTAAAGTACTTAAGTAAAAAAACTTTAAATTACTACTTAAGTAGTTTTACTTTTACTTCACTACATTCCTAAAGAAAATAATGTACTTTTTACTCCATACATTTTCCTTGACACCCAAAAGTACTCGTTACATTTTGACAGGAAAATGGTCCAATTCACACACTTATCAAGAGAACATCTCTGGTCATCCCTACTGCCTCTGATCTGGCGGACTCACTGAACACAAATGCTTCATTTGTAAATGGTGTCTGAGTGTTGGAGTGTGCCCCTGGCTATCCGTAAATAAATAAATAAATACAAAGAAAACCGTGGTGTCTGGTTTGCTTAATATAAGGAATTTGAAATGGTTTATACTTGTACTTGTACTTTTGATACTTAATATAAGGAATTTGAAATGGTTTATACTTGTACTTGTACTTGTGATACTTAAGTACATTTAAAACCAAATACTTTTAGACTTTTATTCAGGTAGTATTTTACTGGGTGACTTTCACGTTTACTTGAGTCATTTTCTATTAAAGTATCTTTAATTTTACTCAAGTATGACAATCCACCACTGGTAGTAGTAGTAGTAGTATTAGTAGCAGCAACAGCAGCAGCAGCAGTAGTAGTAGTAGTAGTAGTAGTAGTAGTAGTAGTAGTAGTAGTAGTAGTAGTCGTAGTAGCAGCAGCAGTAGTAGTAGTAGTAGTAGTAGTAGTAGTAGTAGGAGTAGTAGTAGTAGGAGTAGTAGTAGTAGTAGTAGTAGTAGCGGTATTTGTAGTGGTAGTAGTAGTAGTCATAGTAGTTTTAGTTGTAGTCATAGTAGCAGTAGTAGTAATAGTAGCATTATCCGTAATAGTCATCGTAGTAGTAGTAGTAGTAGTAGTAGTAGTAGTAGTCTTTGTCGTCGTAATAGTTTTAGTAGTAGTACTAGTAGCAGTAGTAGTAGTAGTAGTAGTTATAGTCGTAGCCGTAGTAGCAGTAGTCATTGTAGTAGTAGTAATAGCAGTAGTAGTAGGTGTAGTAATAGTGGTAATAGTAGTTGTAGTAGTTGTCGTTGTTGTCATTGTCGTATTTGTAGTGGTAGTAGTAGTACATTTTACATTTTAGTCATTTAGCAGATGCTCTTATCCAGAGCGACTTACAGTTAGTGAGTGCATACATTTTCATACTGCTACTAGTACTAGTACTAGTAGCAGTAGTAGTAGTAGTAGTAGTAGTAGTAGTAGTAGCAGTAGTAGTAGTAGTAGTAGTAGTAGTAGTAGTACTAGTAGTAGTAGTAGTAGCACTAGTAGCAGTAGTAGTAGTAGTAGTAGTAGTAGTAGTAGTAGTAGTAGTAGTAGTAGTAGTGGTAGTAGTAGTAGTAGTAGTAGTAGTAGTAGTAGTAGTAGTAGTAGTAGCAGTAGTTTTACAACACTCATATTCATTCTGTGGTCATACTATGTTATACCCCTATGCGGGTTCCAATCAAGCCCTTATAGTTTTGTATCTGATTTTCCTGTAATTTACCCAAGGTATATAATTACCACGGCAACTCTTCTGACCCCTTCCCCTTTTCTCCCCGGGCTGTCACAGGAGGCTTCAACCCAATCTATGTGTTTGGGCAAAAAATCACTGGTTCTCATTGGAGACCCATGGGAGCTTCTCCCGTTGCGGGTGTAGCAAATAGCTGTAGCTAAACGGAGATTAAAACTACAGCGGAAAGAACCAGTAAAGCCCTTTTAAGACTGTTGGGTGATTTTGGATTTAGCACTGGTACTGAGATAAAGGGTTTCTTCTCTCCTTAATTGACGCTTGTAATCCGTGTGTTGTTCCAGGATCCTCCCTGATGGTTTGGGAAACAACAGGGCGCCGGAATGAAATGAGTTCTAGAGAGGGGGTAATACTGAGGCATGATAGACCGCTGGAGGTTTGCTGTAGGTTTGCTGAATGTTGTTGGTAAATGTTTGACTGACATTGGTTCAATATATGGATTCTATCAATGTCCAGTTATGAGGTTTACTATAAGGAATACAAGGTGAAATGCATTCTCAGTGTAGAGAAAATAATCAACATGAAAGCTATATTAATCAAATGCCTTAACCTCTTTCCCCAAAAAATTATACACTCACTGTGCATACTGTATGACATCAATATGAGTTGAGAGAATACAAGAATACGTGTTTGAAAATAGGAAAACCATTATTCTTGACTGGTCTTCACTGGATTTTGAAGATCACAGTATAGCACCCCAGAGCGGAGGTGCTATGGTTCAATCAATCAATCAATCAATTTTATTTTATATAGCCCTTCTTACATCAGCTAATATCTCGAAGTGCTGTACATAAACCCAGCCTAAAACCCCAAACAGCTAGTAATGCAGGTGTAGAAGCACGGTGGCTAGGAAAAACTCCCTAGAAAGGCGAAAACCTAGGAAGAAACCTAGAGAGGAACCAGGCTATGAGGGGTGGCCAGTCCTCTTCTGGCTGTGCCGGGTGAAGATTATAACAGAACCATGCCAAGATGTTCAAAAATGTTCATAAGTGACAAGCATGGTCAAATAATAATCAGGAATAAATCTCAGTTGGCTTTTCATAGCCGATCATTAAGAGTTGAAAACAGCAGGTCTGGGACAGGTAGGGGTTCCATAACCGCAGGCAGAACAGTTGAAACTGGAATAGCAGCAAGGCCAGGCGGACTGGGGACAGCAAGGAGTCACCACGGCCGGTAGTCCCGACGTATGGTCCTAGGGCTCAGGTCTCTCAGTTGGCTTTTCATAGCCGATCATTAAGAGTTGAAAACAGCAGGTCTGGGACAGGTAGGGGTTTCGTGAACCGCAGGCAGAACAGTTGAAACTGGAATAGCAGCAAGGCCAGGCGGACTGGGGACAGCAAGGTGTCATCATGCCCGGTAGTCCTGACGTATGGTCCTAGGGCTCAGGTTCTCAGAGAGAAAGAGAGAACGAGAGAATTAGAGAGAGCATACTTAAATTCACACAGGACACTGGATAAGACAGGAGAAGTACTCCAGGTATAACCAACTAACCCCAGCCCCCCGACACATAAACTACTGCAGCATAAATACTGGAGGCTGAGACAGGAGCGGTCCGGAGACACTGTGGCCCCATCCGAAGAAACCCCCGGACAGGGCCAAACAGGAAGGATATAACCCCACCCACTCTGCCAAAGCACAGCCCCCGCACCACTAGAGGGATATCCTCAACCACCAACTTACAATCCTGAGACAAGGCCGTAATTTGCTTTCTAATGGTCATGATCTTTTCCTCAAAGAAGTTCATGAATTTATTACTGCTGAAGTGAAAGCCATCCTCTCTTGGGGAATGCTGCTTTTTAGTTAGCTTTGCAACAGTATCAAAAATAAATTTTGGATTATTCTTATTTTCCTCGATTAAGTTGGAAAAGTAGGATGATCGAGCAGCAGTGAGGGCTCTTCGGTACTGCACGGTACTGTCTTTCCAAGCTAGTCGGAAGACTTCCAGTTTGGTGTGGCGCCATTTCCGTTCCAATTTCCTGGAAGCTTGCTTCAAAGCTCGGGTATTTTCTGTATACCAGGGAGCTAGTTTCTTATGACAAATGTTTTTCGTTTTTAGGGGTGCAACTGCATCTAGGGTATTGCGCAAGGTTAAATTGAGTTCCTCAGTTAAGTGGTTAACTGATTTTTGTCCTCTGATGTCCTTGGGTAGGCAGAAGGAGTCTGGAAGGGCATCAAGGAATTTTTGTGTTGTCTGAGAATTTATAGCACGACTTTTGATGCTCCTTGGTTGGGGTCTGAGCAGATTATTTGTTGCGATTGCAAACGTAATAAAATGGTGGTCCGATAGTCCAGGATTTTGTGGAAAAACATTAAGATCTACAACATTTATTCCATGGGACAAAACTAGGTCCAGAGTATGACTGTGGCAGTGAGTAGGTCCAGAGACATGTTGGACAAAACCCACTGAGTCGATGATGGCTCCGAAAGACTTTTGGAGTGGGTCTGTGGACTTCTCCATGTGAATATTAAAATCACCAAAAATTAGAATATGATCTGCTATGACTACAAGGTCTGATAGGAATTCAGGAAACTCAGAGAGGAACGCTGTATATGGCCCAGGAGGCCTGTAAACAGTAGCTATAAAAGTGATTGAGTAGGCTGCATAGATTTCATGACTAGAAGCTCAAAAGATGAAAACGCCATTTTTTTTTTGTAAATTGAAATTTGCTATCGTAAATGTTAGCAACACCTCCGCCCTTGCGGGATGCACGGGGAATATGGTCACTAGTGTAACCAGGAGGTGAGGCCTCATTTAACACAGCAAATTCATCAGGCTTAAGCCATGTTTCAGTCAGGCCAATCACATCAAGATTATGATCAGTGATTAGTTCATTGACTATGACTGCCTTTGAAGTGAGGGATCTAACATTAAGTAACCCTATTTTGAGATGTGAGGTATCACGATCTCTTTCAATAATGGCAGGAATGGAGGAGGTCTTTATCCTAATAAGATTGCTAGGGTGAACACCGCCATGTTTAGTTTTGCCCAACCTAGGTCGAGGCACAGACACAGTCTCAATGGGTATGGCTGAGCTGACTACACTGACTATGCTATTGGCAGACTCCACTAAGCTGGCAGGTTGGCTAACAGCCTGCTGCCTGGCCTGCACCCTATTTCACTGTGGGGCTAGAGGAGTTAGAGCCCTATCTATGTTGGTAGATAAGAGGAGAGCACCCCTCCAGCTAGGATGGAGTCCGTCACTCCTCAGCAGGTCAGGCTTGGTCCTGTTTGTGGGTGAGTCCCAGAAAGAGGGCCAATTATCCACAAATGTTATCTTTTGGGAGGGGCAGAAAACAGTTTTCAACCAGCGATTGAGTGCTGAGACTCTGCTGTAGAGCTCGTCACTTCCCCTAACTGGGAGGGGGCCAGAGACAATTACTCGATGCCGACACATCTTTCTAGCTAATTTACACACTGAAGCTATGTTGCACTTGGTGACCTCTGACTGTTTCATCCTAACATCGTTGGTGCCGACGTGGATAACAATATCTCTATACTCTCTACACTCGCCAGTTTTAGCTTTAGCCAGCACCATCTTTAGATTAGCCTTAACGTCGGTAGCCCTGCCCCCTGGTAAACAGTGTATGATCGCTGGGTGATTCGTTTTAAATCTAATACTCGCGGGTAATGGAGTCGCCAATGACTAGGGTTTTCAATTTGTCAGAGCTAATGGTGGGAGCCTTCGCGCGTCTCAGACCCCGTAACGGGAGGAGTAGAGACAAGAGAAGACTCAGACTCAGACTCCGACTCGCTACATAATGGGGAAAACCGGTTGAAGGTTTCTGTCGGCTGAATGAGCGACACCGGTTAAGCATTCCAACAGTATTTCCCTCCAGAAGCCATGAGAAAGTTGTCCGGCTGCGGGGACTGTGCGGGGGGATTTATACTAACGTTACTGTCTGTACTTACTGGTGGCACAGACGCTGTTTCTTCCTTTCCTACACTGAAATTACCCTTGCCTAACGATTGCGTCTGAAGCTGGGCTTGTAGCACAGCTATTCTCGCCAGTAAGGCGATCGTTCTCCTGTATATTATGAGTACAGCGACTGCAATTAGAAGACATCATGTTAATGTTACTACTTAGCTTCGGCTGTTGAAGATGTTGACGAACCATGTCCAGATAAAGCGTCCGGAGTGAAAAAGTTGAATAAGGGGAAAAAAGTTGCGATGGAAAAATGGAAAATAAAGTAAAATTGGCAGCTAAAACGCACAGGAAAATGACTCTTCTGTCTCGGGATAAAACGTCCGGGGGTGAAAAAAGTTTAACGAAAAAGATGAGTGAGGACAAAACTAAAAAGTTGGTAAATTTGTTGAACACAGAGATTGATTAAACGTTTATTAAAAGTAAAACGTGAATAGTTTGGCAGGTAGCCAAGTAGCAACAAACAGCACAGCAGCACGGAGACAATGCGGAGGTTGGCTTCTATAATGGTTGGCTTCTATAATCTTAAACCTGCTTCCAAGAAATGTGCACACTCTCACACACACACCCTTAGCCTCAATCAGAACGATAATATCCTCATTTTGATCGCTATCATGAATCAGTGTGTCTGTTTAATTTCTCTCTGCTCAGTAATTAACCCTGCGTTGATTCATATCAGTCATTCATTTAACGAGAGATAGGACACATTGAAATTGGAGTGCAATGAGTTTTCTTCTCTCAGCTAGCTAAACATGCTAATGGAACAGAGGCAACCATTCCAGATCTGGCAGGACTAGGCTACATTTCTGCAAAGCCAAAGTCTCCCATTCTACGTTATCTTCCTGCGGAGTGCCAAGTCTAGGTCCAACAGGCTTCTAAACAGCTTCTACCCCCAAGCCATAAGACTCCTGAACATCTAAACAAATGGCTACCCAGACTATTTGCATAGTTTTAACTTTGCCATGATGTCTTTGTCAAGAGCTCGCTACTTTTTCAGTATGCGTGAGACAATGTGGCGGTATCTCTCTCTCTCCTCTCCCTCCCACTTGCAGAGCCAGAGAATCTTCCACTTCCACAGTAGTGTAGGGACAGATAAGATACTGTGGAAGATACTGTAAGCCTACTGTTGGTCAAATGGAGAGAACACATTGATGTGTGAAAATGTTGTACATTCTATAGCAGTAAATGTCTCATGTTCACTCAATGATTTGGTTTTCAACCTGTACCAGGAAAAACATATTTTTCCACAAATGAAAGTAGCCTAATGTGCTGTGTCCAGAGCTAGTGCTTGCTACATAAAATTATGTCCTTGCTGTTTGAAATCTTGAAAGCAGTATAAAATAGAGATACATCTCTTTTAAAGTTCAGCTATTTTATTTGGAACCTGAATTGATTTAAACCTGCTTATGGTGCAGTATTTGAACTGAATATGTATTTAAAAACGACACAGCAAATTTGTATCACATTTTCTGGGCAAAGAAAATGAGTGGAAGCGGAACCAAACAGAACCCATCTAAACGATTGTTAGAGAGGAACTCTTTTAATTTAACCTTAGGCTCAGAGTCTTTCATGAATACACACGCATATACACACACACACATACACACACGTTCAGTCAGCCAGTTAAGGTCGTCCATCCCAGCTGTCACTCCCACCAAACATTTACAGCTCCTGTTACTGTGGGCACTCTGAAGGTGTGAGCTTCCCTGACGTTTCCACAGACGTGTGAGAGTGTTCATTTTAGGCCTCTGTCTAAAGCTCAGATCTCAGATGACGATTTAAGGCCTCTGTCTAAAGCTCAGATCTCAGATGGCGATTTAAGGCCTCTGTCTAAAGCTCAGATCTCAGATGACGATTTAAGGCCTCTGTCTAAAGCTCAGATCTCAGATGACGATTTAAGGCCTCTGTCTAAAGCTCAGATCTCAGATGACGATTTAAGGCCTCTGTCTAAAGCTCAGATCTCAGATGACGATTTAAGGCCTCTGTCTAAAGCTCAGATCTCAGATGGCGATTTAAGGCCTCTGTTTAAAGCTCAGATCTCAGATGGCGATTTAAGGCCTCTATCTAAAGCTCAGATCTCAGATGACGATTTAAGGCCTCTGTCTAAAGCTCAGATCTCAGATGACGATTTAAGGCCTCTGTCTAAAGCTCAGATCTCAGATGGCAATTTAAGGCCTATGTTAAAAGCCCAGATGGCAATTTAAGGCCTATGTTTAAAGCTCAGATCTCTGGGCTTGAACTCCTATTATCAGAACACCAGGATCAGTTTGAATTTAGCCAACGTTTATTGGTGAGAAATGTACTATTCTATACCTGTCCTTTTCTTTCCAGCTCTCCTTTGCGGCAACAACCCCTGTTCTGGCCGACAAGAAGAAGTACCCCAACTTCTTCCGGACGGTTCCATCGGACAACGCAGTGAACCCAGCCGTGGTCAAGTTCCTCAACTTCTACAACTGGAGCCGTGTGGGGACCCTCACACAGGACGTCCAGAGATTCTCAGAGGTGAGGGGAGAATATATTATGACTATATTATGATGGATTGAGTAATTGATTGATTGATATTATGATTTTCTTTGAGATAACATGATACAGTATATCGTGGGGATATCATGATACAAGAATATATTGTGGAGATATCGTGATATTATGATATACACTACATCTCATTCCAAAATTATGGGCATTAATATGGAGTTGGTCCCCCTTTGCTGCTATAACAGCCGCCACTCTTCTGGGAAGGCTTTCCACTAGATGTTGGAACATTGCTGCGGAGACTTGCTTCCATTCAACCCCAAGAGCATTAGTGAGGTTGGGCACTGATGTTGGGCGATTAGGCCTGGCTCGCAGTTGGCGTTACAATTAATCCCAAAGGTGTTCGATGGGGTTGAAATCAGGGCTCTGTGCAGGCCAGTCAAGTTCTTTCACACCGATCTCGACAAACCATTTCTGTATGGACCACGCTTTGTGTACAGGGGCATTGTCATGCTGAAACACGAAACTGTTGCCACAAGGTTGGAAGCACAGAATCGTCTAGAATGTCATTGTATGCTGTAGTGTTAAGATTTCCATTCACTGGAACTAAGGGGCCTAGCCCGAACCATGAAAAACAGCCCCAGACCATTATTCCTCCTCCACCAAACTTTACAGTTGGCACTTTGCATTGGGGTAGGTAGCATTCTCCTGGCATCTGCCAAACCCAGATTCGTCCGTCGGACTGCCATGACTGCCATGGCTGCTCGGCCATGGAAACCCATTTCATGAAGCTCCCGACTAACAGTTATTGTGCTGACGTTGGAACTCGGTAGTGAGTGTTGCAACTGAGGACATAGGATTTTTAAGCAGTCCCGTTCTGTGAGCTTGTGTGGCCTACCACTTCGCGGCTGAGCCGTTGTTGCTCCTAAACCTTTCCACTTCACAATAACAGCACTTACAATTGACCAGGGCAGCTCTATTAGGGCAGACATTTTATGAATTGACTAGTTGGAGATGCCAATGTTTGTCTATGGAGATTGCATGGCTGTGTGCTCGATTTTATACCCCTTTTACACCCGTTGCTGAAATAGCCGAATCCACTAATTTGAAGGGGTGTCCACATACTTTCATATACAGTGGGGAGAACAAGTATTTGATACACTGCCGATTTTGCAGGTTTTCCTACTTACAAAGCATGTAGAGGTCTGTAATTTTTAAAACAAAAATCCAGAAAATCACATTGTATGATTTTTAAGTAATTAATTTGCATTTTATTGCATGACATAAGTATTTGATCACCTACCAACCAGTAAGAATTCCAGCTCTCACAGACCTGTTAGTTTTTCTTTAAGAAGCCCTCCTGTTCTCCACTCATTACCTGTATTAACTGCACCTGTTTGAACTCGTTACCTGTATAAAAGACACCTGTCCACACACTCAATCAAACAGACTCCAACCTCTCCACAATGGCCAAGACCAGAGAGCTGTGTAAGGACATCAGGGATAGAATTGTAGACCTGCACAAGGCTGGGATGGGCTACAGGACAATAGGCAAGCAGCTTGGTGAGAAGGCAACAACTGTTGCCGCAATTATTAGAAAATGGAAGAAGTTCAAGATGACGGTCAATCACCCTTGGTCTGGAGCTCCATGCAAGATCTCACCTCGTGGGGCATCAATGATCATGAGGAAGGTGAGGGATCAGCCCAGAACTACACAGCAGGACCTGGTCAATGACCTGAAGAGAGCTGGGACCAGAGTCTCAAAGAAAACCATTAGTAACACACTACGCCGTCATGGATTAAAATCCTGCAGCGCACGCAAGGTCCCCCTGCTCAAGCCAGCGCATGTCCAGGCCCGTCTGAAGTTTGCCAATGACCATCTGGAGGAGGAATGGGAGAAGGTCATGTGGTCTGATGAGACAAAAATAGAGCTTTTTGGTCTAAACTCCACTCGCCGTGTTTGGAGGAAGAAGAAGGATGAGTACAACCCCAAGAACACCATCCCAACCGTGGAGCATGGAGGTGGAAACATCATTCTTTGGGGATGCTTTTCTGCAAAGGGGACAGGACGACTGCACCGTATTGAGGGGAGGATGGATGGGGCCATGTATCGCGAGATCTTAGCCAACAACCTCCTTCCCTCAGTAAGAGCATTGAAGATGGGTCGTGGCTGGGTCTTCCAACATGACAACGACCCGAAACACACAGCCAGGGCAACTAAGGAGTGGCTCCGTAAGAAGCATCTTAAGGTCCTGGAGTGGCCTAGCCAGTCTCCAGACCTGAACCCAATAGAAAATCTTTGGAGGGAGCTGAAAGTCCGTATTGCCCAGCGACAGCCCTGAAACCTAAAGGATCTGGAGAAGGTATGGAGGAGTGGGCCAAAATCCCTGCTGCAGTGTGTGCAAACCTGGTCAAGACCTACAGGAAACGTATGATCTCTGTAATTGCAAACAAAGGTTTCTGTACCAAATATTAAGTTCTGCTTTTCTGATGTATCAAATACTTATGTCATGCAATAACATGCTAATTAATTACTTAAAAATCATACAATGTGATTTTCTGTATTTTTTTGTATTTTGATTTTTAGATTCCGTCTCTCACAGTTGAAGTGTACCTATGATAAAAATTACAGACCTCTACATGCTTTGTAAGTAGGAAAACCTGCAAAATCGGCAGTGTATCAAATACTTGTTCTCCCCACTGTATATAGTGTGTATCGTAGAGACATGAAAGATAGAATTGTGACGAAAGTGGTTACTCCTGATGCAACTTTAACATGGACCAAGAGGGTAGAGAACAGCTTCTGTAAAAGGTTGTGTTTCATGACTTACTCAGTGAGGGAAAAAAGTATTTGATCCCCTGCTGATTTTGTACGTTTGCCCACTGACAAAGACATGATCAGTCTATAATTTTAATGGTAGGTTTATTTGAACAGTGAGAGACAGAATAACAACAAAAAAATCCAGAAAAACGCATGTCAAAAATGTTATGAATTGATTTGCATTTGAATGAGGGAAATAAGTATTTGACCCCTCTGCAAAACATGTCTTAGTACTTGGTGGCAAAACCCTTGTTGGCAATCACAGAGGTCAGACATTTCTTGTAGTTGGCCACCAGGTTTGCACACATCTCAGGAGGGATTTTGTCCCACTCCTCTTTGCAAATCTTCTCCAAGTCATTAAGGTTTCGAACCTGACGTTTGGCAACTCGAACCTTCAGATCCCTCCACAGATTTTCTATAGGATTAAGGTCTGGAGACTGGCTAGGCCACTCCAGGACCTTAATGTGCTTCTTCTTGAGCCACTCCTTTGTTGCCTTGGCCGTGTGTTTTGGGTCATTGTCATGCTGGAATACCCATCCACGACCCATTTACAATGCCCTGGCTGAGGGAAGGAGGTTCTCACCCAAGATTTGACGGTACATGGCCCCGTCCATCGTCCCTTTGATGCGGTGAAGTTGACCTGTCCCCTTAGCAGAAAAACACCCCCAAAGCATAATGTCTCCACCTCCATGTTTGACGGTGGGGATGGTGTTCTTGGGGTCATAGGCAGCATTCCTCTTCCTCCATTCACGGCGAGTTGAGTTGATTGCAAAGAGCTCCATTTTGGTCTCATCTGACCACAACACTTTCACCCAGTTCTGCTCTGAATCATTCAGATGTTCATTGGCAAACTTCAGACGGCCCTGTATATGTGCTTTCTTGAGCAGGGGGACCTTGCGGGCGCTGCAGGATTTCAGTCCTTCACGGCGTAGTGTGTTACCAATTGTTTTCTTGGTGACTATGGTCCCAGCTGCCTTGAGATCATTGACAAGATCCTCCCGTGTAATTCTGGGCTGATTCCTCACCGTTCTCATTATCATTGCAACTCCACGAGGTGAGATCTTGCATGGAGCCCCAGGCCGAGGGAGATTGACAGTTATTTTGTGTTTCTTCCATTTGCGAATAATCGCACCAACTGTTGTCACCTTCTCACCAAGCTGCTTAGCGATGGTCTTGTAGCCCATTCCTGCCTTGTGTAGCTCGTTACCTGTATAAAAGACACCTGGGAGCCAGAAATCTTTCTGATTGAGAGGGGGTCAAATACTTATTTCCCTAATTAAAATGCAAATCAATTTATAACATTTTTGACATGCGTTTTTCTGGATTTTTGTTGTTGTTATTCTGTCTCTCACTGTTCAAATAAACCTACCATTAAAATTATAGACTGATCATTTCTTTGTCAGTGGGCAAACGTACAAAATCAGCAGGGGATCAAATACTTTTTTCCCTCACTGTATTCCCTGTAATGTTATTCCATCTTGTGCATCCTTTTAAGTCCCCCTAAAAATAAATAAAATGTTTGAATGTGGCGTTTTAACATTATCACTCAACACAAATTACTTCATTTCCCACTTTGTGATAAAGTCCTTCTGTGAAAGATGAGCTACATTATTCCATCTGACTCACCATGCATGGTCTCTGAATGCAGGTTTCAGGCCCCAACACCCATCTCACAGAACTGGTACACACAGCCACACCCATCTCACAGAACTGGTACACACATCAACACCCATCTCACAGAACTGGAATACACAGCCACACCCATCTCACAGAACTGGTACACACAGCCACACCCATCTCACATAACTGGTACACACAGCCACACCCATCTCACATAACTGGTACACACATCAACACCCATCTCACATAACTGGTACACACAGCCACACCCATCTCACAGAACCGGTACACACAGCCACACCCATCTCACATAACTGGAATACACAGCCACACCCATCTCACAGAACTGGTACACACAGCCACACCCATCTCACAGAACTGGAATACACAGCCACACCCATCTCACAGAACCGGTACACACAGCCACACCCATCTCACCTCTGTGGAAGTCCTTTGAGGAACTGTTTTCTCCAGGAGAATGTTGAGGCATGTATGGTGGTTTGAAGTAAAACCAGATGACTGCACCTGCTACCCTACTCTCAGTCTCTCTCAGGAGACACAGGTTTTACTTAGCAATTAGGTTGTTAGCCAAAAATGGGCTAAGATAGTTGTTTGGAGGCACTGTTTCTGCAAACAACACCTTCTAATGTTTCTCCATGGATTAGTGTGGTGGAGAAAAAGTAGGGTGTCACTACTACAGTATACATATACAGTATCTCACAAAAGTGAGTACACCCCTCACATTTTTGTAAATATTTGAGTATATCTTTTCATGTGACAACACTGAAGAATTGACACTTTGCTACAATGTAAAGTAGTGAGTGTACAGCTTGTATAACAATGTACATTTGCTGTCCCCTCAAAATAACTCAACACACAGCCATTAATGTCTAAACCGCTGGCAACAAAAGTGAGTACACCCCTAAGTGAAAATGTCCAAATAGGCCCAATTAGCAATTTTTCCTCCCCGGTGTCATGTGACTCGTTAGTGTTACTAGGTCTCAAGTGTGAATGGGGAGCAGGTGTGTTAAATTTGGTGTCATCGCTCTCACACTCCCTCATACTGGTCACTGGAAGTTCAACATGGCACCTCATGGCAAAGAACTCGCAGAGGATCTGAAAAAAAGAATTGTTGCTCTACATAAAGATGGGCTATAAGAAGATTGCCAAGACCCTGAAACTGAGCTGCAGCTCGGTGGCCAAGACCATACAGCGGTTTAACAGGACAGGTTCCACTCAGAACAGGCCTCGCCATGGTCGACCAAAGAAGTTGAGTGCACGTGCTCAGCGTCCAGAGATTGTCTTTGGGAAATAGACGTATGCGTGCTGCAGAGGTTGAAGGGGTGGGGGGTCAGCCTGTCAGTGCTCAGACCATACTCCGCATACTGCATCAAATTGGTCTGCATGGCTGTCGTCCCAGAAGGAAGCCTCTTCTAAAGATGATGCACAAGAAAGCCTGCAAACTGTTTGCTAAAGATAAGCAGACTAAGGACATGGATTACTGGAACCATGTCCTGTGGTCTGATGAGACAAAGATAAACTTATTTGGTTCAGATGGTGTCAAGCATGTGTGGCAGCAACCAGGTGAGGAGTACAAAGACAAGTGTGTCTTGCCTACAGTCAAGCATGGTGGTGGGAGTGTCATGGTCTGGGGCTGCAGTTCATTACATTTTAGTCATTTAGCAGACACTCTTATCCAGAGCAACTTACAGTTAGTACATACCTTTTTTTTTTATACTGGCCTCCCGTGGGAATCAAACCCACAACCCTGGCGTTGCAAACACCATGCTCTACCTACTGAGCTACATCCCTGCCGGCCATTCCCTCCCCTACCCTGGGCCAATTGTGCACCGCCCCATGGGTTTCCCGGTCACGGCCTGCTACGACAGAGCCTGGATTCGAACCAGGATCTCTAGAGGCACAGCTAGCACTGTGATGCAGTGCCTTAGACCACTGCGCCACTCGGGAGACATGGTTCATTGAGGGAACCATGAATGCCAACATGTACTGTGACATACTGAAGCAGAGCATGATCCCCTCCCTTCGGAGCAGTATTCCAAAATGATAACGACCCCAAACACACCTCCAAGACGACCACTGCCTTGCTAAAGAAGCTGAGGGTAAAGGGGATGGACTGGCCAAGCATGTCTCCAGCATGTCTCCAGACCTAAACCCTATTGAGCATCTATGGGGCATCCTCAAACGGAAGGTGGAGGAGTGCAAGGTCTCTAACATCCACCAGCTCCGTGATGTCGTCATGGAGGAGTGGAAGACGACTCCAGTGGCAACCTGTGAAGCTCTGGTGAACTCCATGCCCAAGAGGGTTAAGGCAGTGCTGGAAAATGATGGTGGCCACACAAAATATTGACACTTTGGGCCCAACTTGGACATTTTCACTTAGGGGTGTACTCACTTTTGTTGCCAACGGTTTAGACATTAATGGCTGTGTGTTGTGTTATTTTGATTTATTTACACTGTTATACAAGCTGTACACTCACTACTTTACATTGTAGCAAAGTGTCATTTCTTCAGTGTTGTCACATGAAAAGATATACTCAAATATTTACAAAAATGTGAGGGGTGTACTCACTTTTGTGAGATACTGTACATAATTCCCCACCAGCATCGTGTCCTATGGAGCTAAGGTATTTAACATCTATTCACCAAAACAAAAACCATCGGCTCCTTTCCCCGACTTGTCATACCTCTATATAGGAATTGAAACGTGTGTGAGAACAACACATCACCCTAACAGCACCAACACCGCAGCACGCCATGATACCCTGTTTGTGTATCAAAGTGGTATCGGGAGATATCAAAGTGTGGATTAAAAAATCTATCACTTGTGACTGGAGAGCGTGGCATTGTCTGGCGTTGTCGGGTGTTGTCGGTCTAGTTGAAAACAATCTATGTGGTGGTGCGGATAAGAAGACTCGCTGTGAATCTGTAGAAGAGCTAAATCCCTTTATCTCCCTCCTCCTGATGCCGCCATGGGGCTTAGAACGGCGAGAAAGACGGAAGGGCGGCCGATTCAATCAACCTGCTATACCATTTGTCCTTAATCCTGATTTACAAAATATATGCAAGGGAGGAAGCACCTCTTTCTTCCTTTCTCCACTCAGATTGTTGCATTGGATCTAGCAGTGGTTTGGTTGATTTGGGTAGGAAAAAAATCTGTGCAAAATTATAAAGGGATATAGGCTTGAAGTTAATCTATTTGTCCATAAGATTGGAGAAAATGAATGTGTTCTGCGTTTGATTGTGTTTCAATGGTCCAAAAGTCCCTTGAGAATAGATATGGGAGAATATCAGAACAGCTGTTTATACATTTATGTCTGTATTCCTACGAACCTGTGCATAAGACTCCCTGAGAAATTACGTCTATATTTCATAGCTTTATCCAGTTGTGAAATACATTTAATTACTTTCCAGTCCTACCTTACTACTGAGCCACCATCCAACACATTTTCAGAAACTGACAGTATTGCAGGTCGTTTTTTCCTCACAACATCTATCAATAAGTCTGTCCAACGTCTAGCTGACATATGATGTGTGGATTTCATCGCTTTAGATTTAGCTTGACAGGATCTCTCCCCGTCTGTCCTGTCTCCACTGTTGCTATCTGACACATTTCAGGAAGCTATGAAGTTTTTCCCTTGCACTATCTATCAATAAGTGGATTAAGGTATGTTTTGAATCACACTCCACCATGCAGTCTTGATGATTAAGCCTCAATCCCCTTTTTGCTGTTAGAGACTAGATGACTAGAGAGCTTCATGATGATGAATTCAAACTATTTGTCAAGGTCCCTGCTCTTCGGGTGGCGGAGTGTGTGTGTGTGATCACCTCAACACACTCAACCTCTCTGCTTTCTCTACCATTGTAGTTCATAAGCTCTGCTAGGTTAACTAGGGCTTCCAGAGACACTGTACTGTACAAGGAGTAGAGTGAAGTTGGCCCTAGATGCGGATCTTGGGTCAGTTTTGCATTTCCCCCACTAATGGTAAAGGTTAGGATTAGGGGGATCAGGAAGCTGATCCTAGATCTGTACCTAGGGGCAACTTCATTCTACACCACTGTAACTTGTATGGGAAGATCCGTCATCACGTGCGACAGTCATCACATTCTATGTGTAGCCCTATAGCTGATGTGTGGACTCCGATGATTCCAGTAGAGGATTATTGTTCTATTACCATCCACTGTGTTTTATTTTACCTTTATTTGAACAGGGAGTCCCATTGAGACAAAGGTCTCTTTTGCAAGGGAGCCCTGAAATTTTTATGTGTTGCTCTGTGTTGTCATTTAGGGACTTTGATTGTGGTGAAGAGGTGAGAATAGGAAATAATGAATAGTTGCTAGTGGGGTGATTTACACTCCCCCTCCTCCCCGCTCCTCTCCTCCTACTCTTCCCCATCTCCTCCTCTCTCCTCTCCTCCTCCTCCTCCTCTCGTCCCCTCTCCTCTCCTCCTCCTCTCCCCCTCCTCCCCTCCTCCCCTCTCCCCCTCCTCCTCCTCCTCCTCTCCCCCCCCTCCCCCCCCCTCTCCCCTCCCCCTCCACCCCCTCCCCTCCCCTCACCCCCCCCCTCCCCCCCCCCCCTCCTCTCCTCTCCTCCCCTCCCTCTCCCTCCTCCTCTCCCTCCTTCCCTCTCCTCTCCTCCTCCTGTCCCCTCCCCCCCCCCCTCTCCTCCTCCTCTCCTCCCCCTCCTCCCTTCCCCTCTCCTCCCCTCCTCCTCTCCCCTCCTCCCCCTCTCTCCTCCTCCTCTCCCCTCCGTCCCTCTCCACTTAACCTCCTCTCTACCTCCTCCTCCTCTCCTCCTCCTCTTCCTCCCCTCTCCTCTCCTCTCCCCCTCCCCCCCTCTCCTCTCCTCCTCCTCTTCCTCTCCTCGCCTCCCCTTTCCTCTCCTCCTCCTCCTCCTCCCCTCTCCTCTCCTCCTCCTCTTCCCCTCCTCCCCTCTCCTCTCCTATCCTCTTCCTCTCTTCCTCTCCTCCTCCTCTTCCTCTCTCCCCCCCCCTCTCCTCCCCCCTCCTCCTCTCCTCATCACTCTCTCTGATCAACATTAGTGAAATTAGAACACAGAAATATCCCTCACTGAGCCAGGTAGTCACATTACGTAAAGGAATGACTATGATCACGTTTTGAAACCTTACGTTGATATCGTGACCTTACCAAGAAATCGTAGAAAAGCAATATGTTTTAGAAAATTACTTAGAAAATAACAACAACAACAAATAAATATATATATATATATATATATATATATATATATATATGAAACACCTTTAATAATAAGTTGGTTCTACAAAATTTTTATGTTGCGGATTGATTTAATTTTGTAAAATGGGTATTATGTTGTAATGTCCGTTTAGGATCTAGACGAGTAAGCCACTTAATAATTTGTCATCTGCAGCAATGGCAGAACACCAAGCCAGGCAGCTCAAACATTTGTAGTGGTTTTAGTAAGCATGAGAGTATGACTGGCGCCAGAGGCTAAACCAGGGGATTTGCCTTGCAATATGACGCACAAGCTGGTAAACAGATGTGTTGGGTATAGACACAGAAACAGACATATACACACACATACACACACACATACACACAGACATCAATCATCCTCATCTGGTGTTGGGGCTGTGAATGTGTCCATAAGAAGTTATGTGTGTGAATGTGTCCATGAAAGGTTATGTGTGTGAATTAGGGCTGTGACGGTACTTGGAATTTGAGGTTACGGTAATTGGCCAAGCCAATGTACACGGTCACCGACATAACCGTTCAGTGAAGGGAGGGGGGTCACAATTCTCTTTGTACACTTAATAAAGCCTATTTGAAACAAGCCAATACACTTCATTATTATCATGGCATTTCATTATTAGTATGCAGGTTATTACTTATAAATATTAATCAACACATTTTTGTATTGACAACATTAATGGAGTTAAAATAAATACATATATAATGTCTAGCTCTGGTACAGTAGTATAGATAGACTGGTCGATCTCCAAGGCATTTGTAGTCCATCACCAAACATTTCTGTAAAAAAAATAATATGATAAAGCCACAGATAGAACAATGAGCCAGATATTTCACCGGATGTATAAATGTGTCGACTCACTACCAAATATGGTGATGAGAGGAAGCCCAGTGGCCGGCAGTGGGAGAAGATGGAGCAAGATGGATTTTGGGCGACATTCTGCTCATTTTCATATCGATTAAACGTTTAATCTCCATACAGTTTTCTGTTTCCAAGACTAGAATCAGTAACAAACAGTGGACTGCGTTTTTTAGACTTTACCTTTTGCCAAAGTTTCTAAAATGTACGTTGTTTAGAAGGAGTGCAAGGGCGAATTGAGTTATTGCACACGCGCACTTCACAGAGTAGGCATTCCCTAATGGAATTATGCAAATAAATGCTAGAACGTGCCAATAGGATCTCACTAGCTCATGCTTCGCTCTGCCCACCTCTTTGGTTGTTCTGCCCACTATGATTAATTTGCTCCCATTGGGAACAACAGGCTCTGGTCTATCTTGGGTTAGTTATCAAAAAATGGTATAAAGCCCTATCTTTTTTTTATTTTGCCGGGTTTTGGTGTTAGGTGCACTTGATTCAGCAGTCCTAGTTCCGGGAAGGCAAAGTGTTCCCATATTTGCTATGTTTTTTTAATTTTTTGTTGTTGTATTTTACCCCCTTTTTCTCCCCAATTTTGATCTTGTCTCATCGCTGCAACTCTCTCTGTGTGTGTGTGTGTGTGTGTGTGTGTGTGTGTGAAAGAGAGAGCGAGAGGTGTTCTTGCCATAATATGGACTTGGTCTTTTACCTAATAGGGCTGTCCCCCCCCACCTTGTCACAACACAACTGATTGGCTTAAACACATTAAGAAGGAAAGATATTCCTGTCACGCCCTGGCTCTGGGGACTCTTGTATGTTGAGCCAGGGTGTTAGTTTCTTTGTGTAGTGTCTATGTTTCGTTTTCTATGTTCTGTTCTAGGTTATGTGTTTCTATGTTGGCCGGGGTGGTTCTCAATCAGAGGCAACGTGAATCAGCTGTTGCTTGTTGTCTCTGACTTGGAACCATACTTAGGCAGCCTGTTGTGCACTTGTGTTTTGTGGGATCTTGTTCCGTGTAGGTTTGTGTATGACCGAGGACTTCACGTTTTGTTGTTTTGTTGTTGTATCGTGTTTGAAAAGTACCTATTAAAGTATGTACTCATATCACGCTGCGCCTTGGTCCACTTTTCATGACGATCTTGACAGAAGATCCCACCAAAACTGGACCAAGCAGCGTGTGCAGGAGCAAACGCCAGGTAAGGAGCTGGAGCGGTTGGCGATGGCCCAGGTGGGCCAATGGTGGTCCTGGGAGGACATGTTCGCGGGTAAAGGGCCATGGGCTAAAGTTAAAGCCCTGGCGAGAGAGGAGGTACGGCGCCAACAGTGTCGTCGTCGGACAGACGAGAGGCACCCCCAAGACATTTTTTTGGGGGGGCACACAGCATGGACGACGGGGCTGCTGGAGGCAGATACAGGGCGAGTTTGTGGACGAGGAGAGGCCACCAGGTTACGGGGGCCATTGGTGTGTGTTCCCAGTACGGTCCGGCCTGTTCCTGTCCCTCGCACCAAGCCTGTGATGCGCGTCGCCAGCTCGGCCCGGCCTGTTCCTGCCCCTCGCACCAAGCCTGTGGTGCGCGTCGCCAGCCCGGTCCGGCCTGTTCCTGCCCCTCGCACTAAGCCTGTGGTGCGCGTAGCCAGCCCGGCCCGGCCAGTTCCTGCCCCTCGCACCAAGCCAATGGTGCGCGTCGCCAGCCCGGCCCGGCCTGTTCCTGCCCCTCGCACCAAGCCAATGGTGCGCGTCGCCAGCCCGGCCCGGCCTGTTCCTGCTCCCGCACCAAGCCTGTGGTGCTGCGTCGCCAGCCCGCCCCGCCTGTTCCGCCCCTCGCACCAAGCCAATGGTGCGCGTGTCGCCAGCCCGGCCCGGCCTGTTCCTGCCCTCGCACCAAGCCAATGGTGCGCGTCGCCAGCCCGGCCCGGCCTGTTCCTGCTCCCCGCACCAAGCCTGTGGTGCGCGCTGCCAGCTCGGCCCCGCCTGTTCCTGCCCTCGCACCAAGCCAATGGTGCGTGCTCGCCAGCCCGGCCCGCCTGTTCCTGCTCCCCGCACCAAGCCTGTGGTGCGCGTCGTCAGCCCGGTCCGGCCCGTTCCTGCTCCTGCACCAAGCCAGTGGTGCGATCGAGCCCAGTCCGGCCCGCTCCTGCTCCCCGCACCAAGCCAGTGGTGCGCGTCGTCAGCCGGTCCGGCCATTCCTGCACCCCGCGCCAAGCCTGTGTGCGCATCATCAGCCCGGTCCGGCCGCTTCCTGCTCCCCGCACCAAGCCAGTGGTGCGCGCGTCAGCCCGGTCCGGCCCATTCCTGCTCCCCACACCAAGCCTGTGGTGCGGGTCGCCAGTCCGGCACAGCCCGTGCCTGGTCAGGTACGGTCAGCTGCTCCACACCGGAGCCTAAGCAATCCGGCTCCACCGATGTCCAGTCCAGCTCCAGCCAGCGGGCCAGACCAGACCAGGGGCGCTACGGGGGTTGTTAGAGGGTGGTGGTCACGCCCGAGCCGGATCCGCCTCCGAGGTGGAATGCCCACCCGGCCCCTCCCTGTTTGGTTTATGTTGGCGCGGTCGCAGTCCGCGCCTTTGGGGGGGTACTGTCACGCCCTGGCTCTGGGGACTCTTGTATGTTGAGCCAGGGTGTTAGTTTCTTTGTGTAGTGTCTATGTTTCGTTTTCTATGTTCTGTTCTAGGTTATGTGTTTCTATGTTGGCCGGGGTGGTTCTCAATCAGAGGCAACGTGAATCAGCTGTTGCTTGTTGTCTCTGATTGGGAACCATACTTAGGCAGCCTGTTGTGCACTTGTGTTTTGTGGGATCTTGTTCCGTGTAGGTTTGTGTATGACCGAGGACTTCACGTTTTGTTGTTGTATCGTGTTTGAAAAGTACCTATTAAAGTATGTACTCATATCACGCTGCGCCTTGGTCCACTTTTCATGACGATCGTGACAATTCCACAAATTTACTTTTAACAAGGCACACCTGTTAATTGAAATGCATTCCAGGTGACTACCTCATGAAACTGGTTGAGAGAATGCCAAGAGTGTGCAAAGCTGTAACCCTAAACCTAACGCTAGCTCCTAACCCTAAAACTAACCCTAACCCTTAACGTAATTCTAACACTCATTCTAACCTTAACCCTAAACCCCCTAGAAACAGCATTTGACCTCATGGGGACTAACAGAATGTCCCCAGTTGGTCAAATTTTTGTTCGTTTACTTTTTTTGTGGGGACTTCTGGTCCCGTCCACACACACACACACACACACATTTACACACAGACACACACAAACACACACACTGTGCTCTCCACAGCACACTACTGTGGACTGGTGTTCTGTAATGGCTCTGCTGTGTGTGTGTGAGAACACTGTGTCTTTGTTTGTATAAATGGCTGAGGTGGGTTTAATGTGTTTGAATTGGGGGCTTCACAATGGAAGACATCTCTGGGGGGCTCATTTAATGGGTTTTTGTGAATATAAAGTAGCTGTTTTCCATCTAAGATACACACATTAAATTGCAAGAAAAACATGTTCACGGACGCACACACACAAAGACACACATGCACACGTACCTACACACATACACAACCACATACACACACACACACACACACACACACACACACACACACACACACACACACACACACACACACACACACACACACACACTCATAACTCACTCTCATGCAACCGTGTTGTCTAACATTCCTTCAACCCTCTGCTACGTGTAGAAAACAGCAGGGCAGCATTACTGGATCAATACAGCCTGGTTTTGCACTTCAGGAACAATAAGTAAAGTCAGAGCAGACAAGCTAGTACATTCTGTTCTGATGGTCTCCAGGATCTACAGGCCAAAATCAGACATAAACAAGGAGACACTTGAACACACTGACAGACGGTTTCCTAGAAGAGCAGCCCTTCTTTCTCTCAAGTGCTTTCTGTTTGTTAGATGTCGTGTTTCTTCCATTCCCAATGGAAGTGGACAAATCCATCTGCGGCCCCACAGAACGTTTGTGTGTGTTTCTTTTTGTGTGTGTGTGTGTGCATGCGATCTTGCACATGTTCCTGCATGTAGGTGTGTGTGTTGACCTGGCTTAGTTCAACAGTGAATATTGTTGTAGCTGGGATAAATACTGGACATTTAGCATAGAGGAATTGGTGGTTGAGTTATAGCTAGGAGTTTGTGAGGCTAAGAGAATGATTCAGGAAGAATGAGAGGAATGGATGCCGCACAGTGTGCCTGGGCTGCGTCCCAAATGGCACCCTACTCCCTGTATGTGATGCACTACTTTTGACCAGAGCTCTATGGGTTTCCCTATGGGCCCTGGTCAAAAGTAGTGGACTACATAGTGAATAGGGTGCCATTAGGGCACAGCCCTGGTGTAGTCCACAGTAAGATGAACCACCACGGGAGTCAACATGGCACAGGCAGGAAAACCACTTTCTCTTCATACCATGATCTATCTCCCCACATCCATTACCTACCACTGTGGTGTCTCAATGCAGCAAATATATATTAGCCTCCCAATGAATTTGCACCAGTAGGTGGCCAATATGTCCTAGATATGCTGTTTACTAGTAAAGTACACAGACTGAAGCACAAACATGCATTCCCACAGACATACGCATGTATGAACACACACACACACACACACACCCGACATACAATGACTGATTCACACCACATGGTTCTAAAATCCTTTTTCACCTAACTAGCTATCGCTGTAGTACACTGTAGTGTTTCCTGTAGCTGACTCACATTGCTTCCTGTTTATGTGTCTATTCTGGTTCACTTGACAGGTCACCACAGCGTTAACTGCATTATGCATTTCATCACATCACATCACACTGTAGCATACTCACCCCCCCTCCAGGGCTGGGCTACTGTGGTTACTATCCTCACTTTAAGAGGTCCTCTCTCTCTCTCTCTCTATCTATCTATCTTAATCTCTCTATCTTAATCTATCTCTCTCTCTATCTTAATCTCTCTCTCTGTCTCTCTCTATCTCTCTCTATATCTCTCTCTCTCTCTTTCTCTCTCTCTCTCTCTCTCTATTTCTCTCTCTATATCTATCTATCTATCTATCTATCTATCTATCTATCTATCTATCTATCTATCTATCTATCTATCTATCTATCTATCTATCTATCTATCTATCTATCTATCTATCTATCTATCTATCTATCTATCTATCTATCTATCTATCTATCTATCTATCTATCTATCTATCTATCTATCTATCTATCTCTCTCTCTCTCTCTCTCTCTCTCTCTCTCTCTCTCTCTCTCTCTCTCTCTCTCTCTCTCTCTCTCTCTCTCTCTCTCTCTCTCTCTCTCTCTCTATTTCTCTCTCTCTCTCTCTCTCTCTCTCAATTCAATTCAATTCAATTCAATAGACTTTATTGACATGGCAAGTAAAATTACTTACATTGTCAAAGTATACATACAACAAAAATGGTGGGACCAACAGCAATAATAATAGTAGTAGTGGAAATGGGATTACCATTAACAGCAACTACAGCAACAATATTAATGAGAATAACAATACATTAAAGCAATAGTAGTCGACCAATCTCAACATGACTGAGAAGACACATTACATGCTATGAAATCCAAAACAAAACAGGAAATATTATTGACATTACATTACACTTTTCACTGGCTGTCCCTCAGGTTGTGGCAGGAGGACACATATTTGGCTGCCAAAATTGCACATTTTGGCTTTTCACCCAATAAATATTTGATTTTTTCTTCCTCTTTTATAGTTTCAAATACTTTGTACTGAATGATAATTTTGGGAAAGAAAGATTCTCTTAGGTCTGAGTATTTGTCACAGTGTAATAGGAAATGCAGCTCTGTCTCTACCTCTCCCCGGGGGCAGAGTGAGCACAGCCTGTCCTCTCTGGGCAGCCAGGTTTGCCTGTGACGACCGGTCTCTATAGCCAGACTGTGCTCACTGAGTCTGTACCTAGTCAGTGTTTTTCTCAGTTTTCTATCAGTCACAGTGGTCAGATAGTCTGCCACCATGTACTGTCTGTTTAGAGCCAAATAGCATTGAAGTTTACTTTGATTTTTTGTGGTTTCTTTCCAATAGGTGATCTATTTTTCTTTTTGCTTTGTGATGATTTGGTTGGGCCAGATTTTCTGAGTGCTGTCCTGAGGCTCTATGAGGTTGGTTTTGGTTAGTGAACTGAGCCTCAGAACCAGCTGGCTGAGGGGACTCTTCTCTTGTTTCATCTCTTGACATAGTAGAGCTGTGTGATGGAATGTTTTGGGGTCACTTGTTTTTAGATGGTTGTAAAATTTGATGGCTCTTTTTTTCTATTCGAATAAGGAGGGGGGTATTGGCCCAATTCTGCTCTACATGCGTTATTTTGAGTTTTTCTTTGCACTTGCAATACAGTCTTGCAAAACTCTGCATGCAGTATTTCGATTGGATGTTTGTCCCATTTTGTAAATTCAGTATTAGAGAGCGGACCCCATACTTCGCTGCCATATAGAGCAATTGGTTCTATAACTGATTTGAAAATTTTGAGCCAGATTCTAATTGGAATTTCGATTTTAATATTCCTTTTAATGGCATAGAATGCACTTCTTGCTTTGTCTCTCAGCTCATTCACAGCCATGTGAAAGCTACCTGTGTTGCTGATATTTAGTCCTAGATACAGTGGGGGAAAAAAGTATTTAGTCAGCCACCAATTGTGCAAGTTCTCCCACTTAAAAAGATGAGAGAGGCCTGTAATTTTCATCATAGGTACACGTCAACTATGACAGACAAAATGAGGAAAAATAATCCAGAAAATCACATTGTAGGATTTTTTATGAATTTACTTGCAAATTATGGTGGAAAATAAGTATTTGGTCAATAACAAAAGTTTCTCAATACTTTGTTATATACCCTTTGTTGGCAATGACACAGGTCAAACGTTTTCTGTAAGTCTTCACAAGGTTTTCACACACTGTTGCTGGTATTTTGGCCCATTCCTCCATGCAGATCTCCTCTAGAGCAGTGATGTTTTGGGGCTGTCGCTAGGCAACACAGACTTTCAACTCCCTCCAAAGATTTTCTATGGGGTTGAGATCTGGAGACTGGCTAGGCCACTCCAGGACCTTGAAATGCTTCTTACGAAGCCACTCCTTCGTTGCCCGGGCGGTGTGTTTGGGATCATTGTCATGCTGAAAGACCCAGCCACGTTTCATCTTCAATGCCCTTGCTGATGGAAGGAGGTTTTCACTCAAAATCTCATGATACATGGCCCCATTCATTCTTTCCTTTACATGGATCAGTCGTCCCTTTGCAGAAAAACAGCTCCAAAGCATGATGTTTCCACCCCCATGCTTCACAGTAGGTATGGTGTTCTTTGGATGCAACTCAGCATTCTTTGTCCTCCAAACACGACGAGTTGAGTTTTTACCAAAAAGTTATATTTTGGTTTCATCTGACCATATGACATTCTCCCAATCCTCTTCTGGATCATCCAAATGCACTCTAGCAAACTTCAGACGGGCCTGGACATGTACTGGCTTAAGCAGGGGGACACGTCTGGCACTGCAGGATTTGAGTCCATGGCGGCGTAGTGTGTTACTGATGGTAGGCTTTGTTACTTTGGTCCCAGCTCTCTGCAGGTCATTCACTAGGTCCCCCCGTGTGGTTCTGGGATTTTTGCTCACCGTTCTTGTGATCATTTTGACCCCACAGGGTGAGATCTTGCATGGAGCCCCAGATCGAGGGAGATTATTGGGCAGCCCTGTTTCACTCCACGTCCCTGAGAGAAGAAGTCTGTTTGCTTGTTGCCAATTTTAATCACACATTTGTTTTTAGTGTACATTGATTTAATAACATCATATGTTTTCCCTCCAATACCACTTTCTATTAGTTTGTAAAAAATACCTTCGTGCCAAATTGAATCAAATGCTTTCTTGAAGTCTACAAAACACGAATAGATTTTGCCTTTGTTTTGATTTACTTGTTTGTCAATTAGAGTCTGGAGGGTGTAAATGTGGTCTGTTGTACGATAATTTTTTACAAATCCAATCTGGCTTCTGCTTAGGACGTTGTGTTCATCAAGGAAATTATGTAGTCTGCTGTTTATGATACTGCAGAGAATTTTCCCCAAGTTGCTGTTAACGCAAATTCCTCTGTAATTATTTGGGTCAAATTTGTCTCCATTTTAATAAATTGGTGTGATCAATCCTTGGTTCCAAATATCGGGGAAAATACCTGCAGTTAGGATAATGTTGAAGAGTTTGAGTATAGCCAATTTGAATTTGTGGTCTGTATATTTGAACATTTCATTTAAAATACCATCAGCACCATAGGCCTTTTTGGGTTGGAGAGTGAAGTGGAAGTTTTTCCAATAATTCTTGTTCTGTAATTGGGGTATCCACAGGATAGTCTTTGACTGCTGATTCAAGGATTTGTAATTTTTCTTGTATATCTTGTTGTTCTGGGCCCTTTGTTATATTGCTGTAGAGGTTTGCAAAGTGATTTCTCCACATATCCCCATTTTGGATAGCCAATTCCTCATTATGAGGTTTGTTTAATTTATTTCTCCCAGAAGTGGTTTGATTCTATGGATTCCTCAATCACATCTAGCTGATTTCTAATGTGCTGTTCCTTTTTTGTTCTTAGGGTGTGTTTGTATTGCTTCAGTGTTTCCCCATATTGAAGACGTATATTTTTGTTGTATGGGTCTCTGTGTTTATGATTAGATATATTTCTCAATGACTTTCTTAGATTTTTGCAAACATTATCAAACCATTTTTCATGATCTATTATTTTTGGTTTGCTCTTATGTTTCTTAAGATTAGCCAAGGAGAATAATTTGTCAAATATAAAGTTTATGTTCCAAACGGCCAAATGTATACCTTCATTGGTGTAGGAGAATGTTAATGCTAAAAAGTTGTCCAGGAGAGATTGTATTTTTGGGCTACTAATTGCTTTTTGGTAGATTTCTGTACTATTTGCACTCCATCTATAGGTCTGTTTAGTACCATGTAATTTATTGGGCCGTGATGCTTCATGGTTGGGTTCTGCTCTTTTCAGATACACTGTGATTTTACTGTGGTCAGAGAGAGGTGTTAGTGGGCTGACTGTGAAGGCTCTGAGAGACTCTGGGTTAAGGTCTGTGATGAAGTAGTCTACAGTACTGCTGCCAAGGGATGAGCTGT